>NC_079208.1:39116822-39181822 GCF_026745355.1 Beta vulgaris subsp. vulgaris
AGGGTGGGTGTGGGCAGGGGTCTGGGTGGGTGTGGGCAGGGGTGGGCAAGGGTCTGGGTGGGTGTGGGCAGGGGCTGTGGGTGTGGTGGGCAAAGGGTGGGCAGGGGCTGTGGGTGGGAAGGGAAGGGCTGGCAGGGGTGGGCAAGGGTGGCAGCAGGTCTGGGTGGGTGTTGGCAGGGGTCTGGGTGGGTGTGTGCAGGGGTGGGCAGGGGTCTGGGTGGGTGTGGGGGTGGGCAGGGGTCTGGGTGGGTGTGGGGGTGGGCAGGGGCTGTGGGTGGGAAGGGAAGGGCTGGCAGGGCTGTATTAATTTTAAAAAAAAAAAAAAATAAATTAAAAGAGGGGTTGTGCTTTTTGAACTAGCGCAACCCTTCTTAGAAGAAGGGCTGCGCTTTTTTCAAAAAGCGCAGTCCTTCTTGCTTAGAAGGGCTACGCTTTTTCAACTAGCGCAGCCCTTCATAGTAGGAGGGCTCCTGAAGGCTGCAACCCTTCAAGCTTAGAAGGGTTGTGCTTGTTGAAAGAAGCGCAGCCCTCCAAGCCTAGAAGGGTTGCGCTTTTACCTAAAAAGCGCAGCCCTTCTAAGCTTGAAGGGCTGCGCTTTTTAGGTAAAAGCGCAGCCTTTCGTTGTGAAGGGCTGCGCTTGTGAAGTGCAGCCTTACTTAAAAAGTGAAGGGCTATTATTGAAAGGGCTGCTGTCAAAAAGCGCAGCCCTAAGGGCCTTTTTCAGCGCAGCCCTTCTTCATTTTTCCACTAGTGAAATGGTCAACTTACATTGGTACACAAGTCCCACCAATTCGAAAAGAATAAGGTGGTTGAAAATAAGATTTACTTTGGTGTAAACAACAAAACTGATTGGTCAAACGCTTTCACTTTATTTAATCATGAAGATACTTTACTCCTTTTCATATTAAATAAGCAACAGTAGTATCATGCGTATATAGAGTAATCTTCGATACACATTTAAATAATTTCCATACACAACTTAAAATATTTTTAACTCTAGGAAGGAACACGAATAGAGGGGCTAAGCCACAACTCCAAACATTTGAGGGACGTCTCTCACATTTCTTATATCCTGCTCGCAAGACTTACAAGTCATGACACCACACAAAGGAGCAATACACATTGCATACACATAATGAGCAATACCCGCTTTATAAGTGTTGTTTGTCATTGCTTATGCAACTACTTCTCTTCTAACACGAAAATTTTCATATATAAGATACTTATACTCAAATACTTAACTTAAATACTTATTCTTAATCAATGGTCTCAACTTTTAAAACGAACTTAATTTGTCAAAATAAGTTTTGGGAAGCAAGCTTGTTATGTCAAGTTCCACCATTGTGTTAAAATGACTTAACAACAAGGTTTCAGAAAACATATCGTGGTTAATCGGGGTGATAAAAAGTAAGAGATTAACATTACGTTGTAGCATGAATAAGTTTTATAAACAGGCTCTTAAATATATGAAAAGACTATGCCACCTAAGTAAACATATATGAATTTCACAGTCTTCGATTTTGTGTTAAAGTAGAGTGATTTATATGCGAAATTATTGGGTAAATTTTGTGTTTAGCCAAGGGTTTAGTATATCAATAAGTAGATGAAAATGTGCAGTAGGAGTTTAACATTGAAAAGTATTTGAGGAACCAAAGAAATAAGGGTTACTAAACTTGGAAAAACAACTAAGCAGAAATTGGGTTTTTAAGTGTTCTTATCTAATTAAACTGAGGTTGTGCGTGGCAAATGGTGGCAAAAAAAAAAAAAAACAAAGTTTTACTTCACAATAAAAATATGAAAGCTCTAGAAGTACATCATGAAATATCCAGAAGTGTATCAAGAAAGCTCAACAACAAATAAGATCATTAAAAGGTACAATCACAGTAATAGCACAGTTTGATCGATTTTATAGGAACTCGGCATGCATCGATTTGTATCTCGGAACACATTACTAAAAATTCAAATGCAATACTTCGAAATCAGCTACTTACAACTCATAAAAATTTCAGTAGGTTTTCATCACAATACATATTCAAAAATCACAAAATTTCAAAAAAAAACAAATGCTACATAAACAAGCTAAGTGAGTAGGGGTTTAAGGGGAGGGCCTTGTGTAACTTAATATGGTGTTTAGGAATTAAAGTATCCCTTACTGCTCTTATGCCAACCCTATAATACCTTAAATACAACATCTATAACTTAGATTCAGCATTTAACCCAAAGTAATCGAGTTTACAACTTATTAAACCTCATAAATGCTAAAATACAGCCACGTCTTACTTTTCTTGATTTTCTTTGACGATATTGATGTGATACCTAAAAAATAAAGATTGCACAGTATGAAGAACAACTTACAATGGTTGCATGCAGGATTTGAAGCATAAATCCAAAAGAAACAAGCTCCTAAAGTGTATCTCTGGTTCACGAATGAAATGTCGTGAAAGAGGAGTGAAAATAAGAGTAAATTTTTGTGAGTTACGGGTGATGAAATCAGCTGAAGCAAATTGGGATCCTTGGTCAATTATATATAGAGAATGGGTAATGGCAAGCTCATGATTTTGATTTAGTATTAGGGGCAGAACCGTCTTTTCACTTGCATAAGAACAATCGATAATTTCTAAGCCTCTTAACATTTGAATTATCTCCTCAATCGCTTCTTAATCCTTAATTATTCATAATTAAATCTACCAAGATATATTTTATACCTTAATGAAAGTATTCTAACTTAACTAGTCCATAATCCCAATCTCCAAGATAACTTAAAAGAGAATGATATCAAGAATATCTACAAATCTCATAACTCCAGAATGATATTCAGCGCTCCCAATGTAGCTCATAAGTAACTAAAATTGTTACATCACTCATGTTATTAGTTATCTAATAACACATAACATTCATATTTGCAACAAAATTCACGTAAGGGTTATCTTAGTTCGTCAATTTCTCTAAAATGTAATAATTTACAACTTGGATAGTAATTATTAGACTCATAATGTTTTATTATCTTTTTAAATCATAATTCAAGAAGTCAGACTATTACACTATACCACCATTTAATATGTTTCGTCCCAAAACTCACAACGCGCGTTGAAATAATTAAAGGTTCGTCCTTGCATATCCACTTATTTTTCCCATGTCGCTTCTTCCATTTCGTGGTTGTCCAGAGTACCTTAACCAAAGGTATTGTCTGGTTCCGTAATACTTTTTTCCTTTTATCCAGAATTTGTATAGGCTTCTCCTCATAACATAATATTTCTTCTATATGAAGAGGTTGATACAACAATACACGAGAAGGATCATGTAAATATTTTTGTAGTTGAGATATGTCAAAGACGTTGTGAACTTTTGATAGCTCTAAGGGTATTGCTAGCTCATATGCAACTTTACCAACCCTTCTTAAAACCTCATCAAATGGTCCTATAAATTTAGGACTCAATTTCTCACCTAACCCAAATGTATTCACCCCTTTAGTAGGTGAAACTCGAAGAAACACCTTATTTCCTTCCTCGAATCCAAGTTTTGTCCTCCGTAAGTCAGCATACTTCTTTAGTCGATCTTGCACGATACTCATTTTATCTTAAATCATTTGAACTTTCTCCATTTTATCTTGTACTAAATCAGGCCCTACTGGTATACCGGGATTTACGTCATTTCAACAGATGGGTGTTTAACATCCACGCCCATGAAAAGCCTCATATGGATCCATGCCGATACTAGATTGGTGGTTGTTGTTATAGGAAAATTCTATTAATGCCAATTCGTCCTCTCGAGAGCCCTAAAACATCAGTACGCAAGCTCGTAATATATCTTCTAAAATCTGGACGACTCTCTCCGTGTGTCCATCCGTGGCTGGGTGGAACAATGTACTAAATTTTTATGTAGACCCTAGAACCTCCTGTATTTTTTCCCAAAAATATGACACAAATCGAGTATTTGCGCTTGGTCAGAAATAATAAATTTTACCATATGACAAATCAAACATCTTGTCATAAGTTGTTATATGTCTTGCTTTAATCTTTTCCACCAGAACTATTTCTTTATGTCTTAAATCATCTTATTCCTACCTGAATGAACTAAATAAGCACTGTTATGCACCTCCTTCAAGAATCTTATTCCTCAATAAGAATGCACCATCTTTCATCTATCTAGACACTCCCATCACCATACACTTATAAGTCATTAGTCTCGTTCCTTTCTATCTTCGAGCTTAAATCCTTGATAAAGTCATCCTGTTCCTACTTTTTCGAATCTTCTTAAAGAAGGATGGTTAAATCAAAAAGGCATTCAATTCTACTTGTAATCCACCCTAGTAACAATCCGTAAATCCAATTACATTAGCTCCTTATACAAATCTTCTAGTACTGAGATCACCGAATTTGTCGCCCGACTGGCTCTCCTAATTAGAGCATCAACTACTTTGTTTGCTTTTCCTGGATGATATTGGATATGTATATCATAATCCTTAAGCAGTTCTAACCATCTTCGCTGTCTCATGTTCATTTCTTTCAGTGTGGAGACGTATGTTAATCTCTTGTGATAAGTATAAATCTTAGAACCGACACCATACAAATAGTACCTCCACAATAATATCAGCAAAAAGATGACCATTGTCAAATCCAAATCATGCACATGATAGTTTTTCTCATAGATCTTCAATTGCCTAGAAGCGTAGACTATAACTCACTATGTAATAGCCCGGTCCTTACACACCCTAACTATGTAATAGCACGGTCCTTCCCGGGCTGCTAGCATAACTCGCTTGGCAACTACAAATCTCAACTTTTATAACAGCCCGTCCTTCCTGAGCTGCTAGCTTAACTCTCTTAATTAGCAATCAAAAATCTTAACTGACACCAAAATAATAATAATCACTTATGAATTAAATAATACTCGCAGCGAAACAACCTAAAATAAATGATCCTAGACCCGTGGTTAAGTGGGCCCACAAAACAACATCCTTAATATAAGACTATAATTACATAGTCATTCAATCTCAAGTCCCTAGGAAAAATAATAATCTATATCATAAGTAGTTTTAGATAAACTCCTCTATATACAAACTTAAATCTCGAACATTAACCCACAATGCACAATTCGAATCATAAATTTGCTCTCAACTCGATTCTGGCTTCCAACACCATCCTGCAATTAAGTTTGACTCTGCCACCCACCAAGTGGCAGGCCATAGAAATGACAAAACAATCAGCAAAGCTGAGTACACACTGCATATTAAAAATTACAAGTTTAGGTATATTTTCAAAACTAATTGATAACACATAGTCATAATAGGAAGTAGTCATATTCGAATCAATTACTTAGAGATTTCATAGGATCCATCTTTTGCTATGACTCCGAGTGTAGCAAACTGTTGAGGGTCGCCACCCCACCTTTTTACTGTTCTGCTTGCAAGACTTAACCCGGAGATGTCCTACTTCCGCCAAGATTTCCCCCTCGTGGTTGGGTAACAATTATGGAATACTCGCCCTAACTCGGGTGTATGCTCACGACTCACATCTTTAATTATGGTCAAGATATTTAATGTTTCATTACCATACAATTCCATGTACTTAACATATTCCTCTTTAAAATCATCAGCATGGAAGTTTAGTGTTTAATTCTAGCTTAGGATAAGTGAAACATCTCAAGTGAACTATACTATGCTAAATCCATGTTATATACTCAAAACACACACAATAATATACACATCGAAGTATTTTCATTCCATAATCATGCTTCAAAAATAGAAAGAAATAATCACATATTTATGGATAGGAAAAACATCTAGGTTACAATTCAAACTAAGAGTGTACCTTCATTTAGGCAACTTAATGCACTTAAAATCCTTTATTCCAATTTGTTTACCCTTCCTACAACTTTCCCTAATTGATAGGGATTAGTTTACACAATTTTAGAACATAAATAACTAAGCTAAGTAAAAGAGAGATACAAAGTTGTACTTACAACAATCTATTTTATGTTCCTATGGAGTTTTCTACAACTTCCCAAAGCTTGAAAAGTCTACTAAAAGCTTGAAATGCTAGATAATTATGTCTAAATCAGTTCAATGTAAAAAGAAGTATATGTTGAAGAGGGAATTTAGGAGAAATGGACAAAAATAAAAACATCGGTTTTATAAGGCATTTCTGATGGTACCCTAAGGGGAGGGAAACCTCTTCTGGGTGAGGTCAGTTTCTTAAAGTTTCTAGGTGGTTGTTGTTCGATGTGTAATCTTGAGGTGTTGGCTTTCTTGCATGCAAATATCATCAAGAGATCGATAATTAGGCAGCTGCTAAGAAGCGTTCTTTGAGGATATCTAGGTACGAGCTGATATTTCAGCTGCTCGAATTTTACTAAGTAAGGAAGTTACCATATAAGCAACGTATATTTTGGGAACAAATCACCATTTTAACCTTAAGACATCCGAAACATAACATATATCAAGTTCGATTAGGTTCTGAGCTCGAATTCAACCCAAAAGGCTCTTTAACTAGAAGTTCATTGATACCCGATAAAACGATCTCTATGCGATTTTCATAATCTTAAGAAATAAGGCTCTCGAAGGTTTTCTAACTTATCTATTGGTTCTCAAAGTTTTCTTCACCAATAAGAATGATAGTTCTTATCCACTTGCTTTATTAACCACTAAGAATGTTAGTCCTTATCAATTTTGACCTTTCTTAATCACTAAGAATGACAGCTCTTATCTACTTTGACCTTTCTTAACCACTAAGAATGATACTCTTATCCACTTTTAGCTTTCTTAACTATTAAGAATGACGGTTCTTATCTACTTTTATCCTAATATGATGTTGGAGAGAATTCTCTCTATTGAAAGGACCAAAGCCTGATGAAGACTTAATATAGCGAACACATTAATTGAACTTGATTAAAAATTTTAGGTGTTATACTCTACCCCCTTAAAATAATTTTTGTCCTTGAAACTTCAAAACATGCTAATAGATTTCAAATTACAACCTCGAATCCTATACTCTTTTTCGCGAAGTGTTACACAAATCTAACATCTTATTCTTATTCTATTGCTCAAAACGTGAACTCTAATTACCCAAGTAACAAACAGACATTCCCAACAATCTTTTACCCCCACTATGTGGCTAACTTAGCACACTATTACAAGATTACTCTGATACCATTTGTAACAGCCTACTCCTTCCCGAGCTGCTAGCTTAACTCGCTTAGCCATCACAAATCTCAATTAACACCAAAAAATTAATAATCACTTATGAATTAAATAATACTCACAGCGGAAACAAGTTGAAATATACGATCCTAGACATGTGGGTTATGAGCCCACAAAAAAATATCCTTTATATAAGAGTTCAATTACATAGTCATTCAGTCTCAAATCCCTAGGCAAAAGAATAATCTATATCATAAGTAGTGATAAATAAACTCCTCTATATACAAACTAAAATCTTTAACTTTAAACGACAATACACAATTAGAATATTAACTTTGCTCTCAACTCGATTCTGGCTTCCAACACAATCCTGCAATTAAGTTTGATTCTGCCATCCACCAAGTGACAAGCCACAGAAATGACAAAATAATCAGCGAAGCTGAGTACACACTACATAATAGAAAATACAAGTTTCGGTGTATTGTAAAAACTAATTGATAACAGGGTCATAACAACAAGTAGTCATATTTGAATCAATAACTTAGACATTTCATGGGATCCATCTTTTAGTATGACATCAAGCATAGTCAACTGTTGAGCGTCGTCACCCCACCTTTTATTGTTCTGCTTGCGAGACTTAACCCGGACATGTCCTACTTCCCCCAGGATTTCCCCCTCTTATGGTTTGATAACAATTAGAGAATTCCCGCCGTAAACTGGGTGTATGCTCACGTCTCGCTTCCGAAATAAAATTCAAGATACTTAATGTTTCATTACCATATAATTCCATATACTTAACATATTCCTCTTTAAAATCATCAGCATGATAGTTTAGTGTTTAAGTCTAGCTTAGGATAAGTTAAACATCATAAATGAACTATACCATGCTAAATCCATGTTATATACTAAAAACACACACAATAATATACACATCAAAGTAATTTCATTCTATATTATGCTTCAATAATAGAAAGAAACCATCACCTAACTATTGATAGGAAAAGCCATTAGGTGACAATCCAAACTAAGTGTGTACCTTCACTTAGGCCGCTTAATGCACTTAAAATCCATATTCCAAGTGGTTTACCCTTCATGCAGATTCTCCTGAATATGTAAAGTTCCAGGAATTAGTTTACACAAGTTTTAGAACATAAATAACTAAGCTAAGTACAAGAGAGATGCAAAGTTGTACATACAACAATCTGTTTTATGTTCTTATGTATCTTACTACAACTTCCCAATGCTTGAAAACTTTACCAAAAGCTTGAAATGCTAGGGAATTATATCTAGAAGAGTTATATGTAAAGCTATGTAGGTGTTGAAGAAGGAAATTTAGGAGAAAGGAATGAAAACCAAAACACTACATTTATAGGGCATTTCTAATGGTACCCTAAGGGGGGGAACCTCTTATGGTGAGGTCGATTTCTTGGAGTTTCGAGGTGGTTCTTATTGGATGTGTTAACTTGAGGTGTTGGCTTTCATGCATGCAAACATCATCAAGAGATTGACACTTAAGCGGGTGCTAAGAAGCTTTCTTAGGATATATATAGGTACCAGCTGATATTTCAGATGGCGAGATTTTACTAAGGAAGTTACCGTATCAAGTCATGTATATTTTTGGAACAAATGACTATTTTAACCTTTAGACATAAATAAAACATGTATCAAGTTCAATTAGGTTCTGAGCTCAAATTCAACACAAAAAGGCTCTTTAACTGGAAGTTCATTGTTACCTGATAAAACGATCTCTATGCGATTTTCATAATCTTAATGAATAAGGCTCTCAGAGGCTTTCTAACTTCTCTATTATGGTTTTCAAAGCTTTCTTCACCAGTAAGAATGATAGTCTTTATCCACTTTTAGCTTTCTTCACCATTAAGAATGATAGTTCTTATCCACTTGCTTTCTTAACCACTAAGAATGATAGTCCTTATCCACTTTGACCTTTCTTTACCATTAAGAATGATAGTCTATATCCACTTTGAGCTTTCTTAACCACTAAGAATGATTGTGCTTATCCACTATTAGCTTTCTTAACTATTAAGTATGATGGTTCTTATCCACTTTTGTCCTAGTATGATGTTGGAGAGAATTCTAACTACTGAAAGAACCAAAGCCTGATAAATATTTAATAGCTAACAAATTAATTAAACCTGGTTAAAAATTCAAGCTGTTTACGAGCTAGCTCTTCCTGGGAGGCATCGCTATACACCTCAAACCCTTCTGTTTTAGAGGGTAAAGCCAAAACTGGAGCACTAGTCAGTCTTCTCTTCAGTTCCTAAAGACCTTCTTGCACCTCCCCACCCATTAGAATTTCTTACTGTTCTTAATTGAGTTTGTAATCGGTAGGGCTATTCGTGAAAATTCTCCACGAACCTCTAATAATAACCAGCAAGCCCAAGGAAACTCCTAACTTCCTGAACATTACTTCTTTAATCTTTTACCTCTTTAATCTTTTCACGCTCCATTGCTATACCATCTTTCGTTACAACATGTCCCAAGAATATTACTTTTTCTAACAAAAATTCGCACTTAATAGCTTCTCTTTCCGTACTATCCCTAACTCCTCTCTTAGATGCTCCTCATGGTCCTCATAATTCTTGGAATACACGATGATATCATCTATAAAGATCACCACAAATCAATATAGCAAAGGCTCAAAGTATCTCTGCATCAAGTCCATAAATGTTGTTGGTGCATTAGTGAGTACAAACGACATCAATACAAGCTCTTAATGACCATATTGTGTCCTGAACGTCGTCTTTGGGAAGTCTTATTCGGCTATTCGTATCTGATGATAATACCCATACCTTAAATCTATCTTCGAGAATAGCCCTGTCCCCTCTAGGTGATCAAACCTATCATCTATTCGGGGTAAGAAATACATATTCATGATCGTAATTTATTTGATTACCTAGTAATCTATACATGGTCTCATCTTACCACCTTTTTCTTGACGAATAAAACCAGTGCACCCCATGGAGAGACACTAGGTCGAATATAACATTTCCGCAATAATTCCTCTAATTGTTTTTTCAACTCAACCATTTCTACTATAGCCATTTTATAAGGAGCTGGCTGGATTTCGGCTTTGCCCCCAACACCAAGACTAACTAGAAGTCGACCACTCAATGTGGTGGCAATCCCAGTAAGTCTTCTGGAAATACATCTGGAAAAAAATATCTCACCACCACAGTCCTCTCAACCTTGATTTCCTCCTTCTGACTACATGTCATTTGGTTTACATAACCAACACGCTCAGGTACCCCATGTGTAGTATTCTTAATTATTGCATAACCTTTCTCTCCTAGATTCACCGGTTTCTCTTGATATATACTATCATTTCCAAATGGAAATCTCAACCTAACAACTCTGGCATAACATTCTATAACTGCCCTATTCCTACTCAACTAATTTATTTCCAAAATTATGTCATAATATTACAGGTCAAAAGGTATCAAATAAATCTACTTGTATTTCTGACTCTACTATCTTAATTTCACAATTCCTAGGTATCCATCTACATTAAGTAAGTTCCCTATTAAGCATTCAAATAGTCACATTCAAAGGTTGAACACAAGGTTTATATTGCAGGCCTCCAACAAAGGTATCTGAAATTAATGAATGCAAAGCTCTAGAGTCAAATAACATATTGGCCATCGCTTTACATACAAAAAATCTTTCCCAAAAGACATTACCTGATATCTCTTGTAGTTCTGGCACATCCTATAATTCCATCTTAACAACAAATAACTTACCTCGAGCTCTTCCTTGATCAACATGCTATACTCCCTTTCTGGTTTCGCCTTAGCTCGAACTTCCTTCCCCAGCTGTCAATAACAACATACTTCCCGGTTTGTTTTTCCCTCCAAGCCTTCCCATTTCCTTCTACAAGGGACAATCACCAATTCGGCATCCAACATTCTTACAGTTGAAGCACACCTTCTGCCCCTAAGCAATTCTTACCATAATGATTCCTCGTACAATGGTTGCACTTGCACTATGCGCTTCCACCCTTATTGTTCCCAGCTTGCCCTTTGAAGTGAAATGGTGCTGATAACTCTGTTCTCGATTTTTGAATCCTCCCTTCCTTTTCTTTCTTAAATCCTCATCCTTCATTTTTATCCGCTCCTTCTCTAGGGCACGATCATAGAGTTCTTCAAAAGTTGTATATGACCCAACTCGTTTCTGGCACATAAGATTTAGTCCTTTAAAGAACCACATCATCTTTACTCTTTCATTACTCACAAATCGGGTGTAAATCAAGATAGTTCTAGAAACAAAATTTCGTATTCCAACACTGACATCTTAGTCTACTTCAGGAATAAAAACCCATCCTACTTCATCCTCACTCCATAATGCCAGAGGGAAGAAGTAATCTTTCAGATTCTCAACAAACCTTGCCCATGTAGACCCTGACTGCTGAGGTATTCTTTTGATGGTATTCCACCAAATATCAATGAAGTCATTCTAAATAAAATGCAACCATTTTGACTTTCATGGTCTTGGAAAACTGACTACATCAAGTTCTCAAATTAGATGGGATCAACTTCTCCATCGTAGATTCGTGGCTTATGAGCTTTGAAGCGCTTATAGAACTTTACTTCATCGTCATTCTTATTCTGGTCTTGTTTTTCAAGTATTTCTAATAGTCGAGCATTCATTTCCTTATCTTCCGGTAATTGCTTAACTTTGCTATTTTGGCATCTACGATTTGGGTGTAGCTTCTTGGCTTGTAATTTTCCTACATATTCAATTACAATATTCAGTTAGAATTTGACACAGTTCGTCCCTTTATAATTTCACACAATTTTTTCCTTTATAATTTCACTTCCGGCATTCATTTCATAGACATCTTTGTATCAGACCAATTCACTCATCCTTCACACCTGAAGTCCATAATAAGATAGCAACTCCTTTCCTCTTTTATTTAACATACCTATACAAGCATGATGGTCCTTACTATACATAAACTTAAAGATAAACATAAAGAAAACACATGGCCAACTTCCTCTTGTTTATTTCTGCTCTTTGGCTTTGTTCATCATTCAGTCTAACATGCACGGGTCATAGTAGTAGCGATTGTCATTAATACTGATAGGCGGGGTCTTACGGACGTAATTAGGGCCACAAGTCTTACATCTTTCCTCAGATTCATAGGTAGTACTCGACCGAGACATACAAGTAAACTTGAACTTGGCGTGGTTGGGGTTCTTGAGCTAGAATGACCCTTAGTTCCACTAAACGACTCAGACCAACCCTCATACCTCCTACCCTCTCATTCATCCTCTCTCTAGGCTATTCCCTTATACATCTCCCTTCAGTGGGGATCATTTGGGTAAATATATCCCTATTTCTGACTCTCAAGAGTAATATCCATTTCTTTCCTGACTGCTTTTACGGTGCCTTCGAACCTTATGCGACTCTTGTATATATTCTCCATTGTCATCATGTACCCCTGGATTGATCCCGTAACCACCTACAATTTTAACAGACTCTACGAAAACTAGCCCATAGCTTGTAGGCTGGTAATGTCTTAATTATAACATAATGCTTGAATTCCTGTTAGACAGTAATGATTTCTACTACCAGGGTCCATAACATCATTCAATTCCTGAATATATTTCTAAAACTTAATTATCATGATCAATCACATTGTCCAACCACTTTTCTACCGGGACATAGGTGTCTGATTCCTTCAAATAGGATACATTCTCACTTACACTATCAATTGATCTACTCGAAGTCATCTACAGAAAATTTCTAATATTATACAAAGATCACATACATAATATATGCAAATACACATAAATTCACACAAGCACATATCCACATCATCTTGAAATGTTATCAATTTTTTTTTTTAAATGTACTTCATAATATATATATCGTTACTCATTATTTTGAAATCAAAATACTTAATTTTGACTTTTTAAAAACGTTTACCCTGATACCAAGTGTTATAACCCTCCCTAAATAGTAGCTTAACTAGGAATAAACATAATAAATTAAAATGTAAGGACACTAACTAAAGATGTTATTAGCCCAGACTTTCGCACCTCTCTTCCTTCTGAGAGTTAGGAAATCTGAAAGTATCTAAGCATAAATGTGAAAACAAAACCGAATTATTTAATTATTACAACAAAGCCTATGTTGTCAAATATACGAGTTCAAAACATAAGTTACGATACATAATTTACATTATACAAACAAGCACATCGTAGCGGAAAATTCACATAACGCAAACACTTCCACACAAAGCTAATCTTGGCCTTCAAATTACTCCTACAAAATAGATGAATCGTCTGCCTCCACCAAGACAGGTTCAAAGAACAAAACAGTCATCTTATGTTCGTAATAAGTCCCGCCAATTCCAAAATAATAAGGTGGCTGAAAATAGGATTTAATTTAGTATAAACAACATAGCTGATTTCTCATACGCTTTCACTTTATTTAATCAGAAAGATACTTTCCTCTTTGCAATATTGCAAATGTAACAATAATATCATGTGTATATCGAGTACTCTTCAATAAAATAATTATCCATGAATATCTGATTTATAGTTCTCAACAATCATTTAAACACTTTTCCTACACAACTTAAAATATTTTTAACTCTGGGAAGGAACATGAATGGAGAAGATAAGCCACAACTCAAGACTTTTCAGGGACGTCTCCTCGAATTTCTTTTTTTAAGCTTCCAAGACTTATAGGTCATGACCCCACACAAAGAATCAATGCTCGCTCCCAAGCAATACCCGTATCATACACATAATGAGCAATACCCGCTCTATGAGTGTTGTTCGCCACTACTTATACAACTACTTCCCTTCTAAAACAAAACTTTTCATATATAAGACACTTATACTCAAATAATTCACTTAAATACTTATTCTTGCTTAATGTTCTTCTTTTATAACCAACTTAATTTATTAAAATGAGTTTCGAAAAACAAGCTTGCTAAGTCAAGTTCCACCATTGCGGAAAAGTGACTTAACAACAAGGCTTCGTAAAATATATTGTGGTTAATAGAGGTGGTTAAAGGTAAGAGATCCACATGATATGGCAGCATAATAGGTTTTATAAAAAGGCTCTTAAATATATGAAAAGAGTATGTTACACAAGTAAACATATATCAATTTCACTATTTTCAGTTTTGTGTTAAAATGCAACGGTTTATATGTAAAATTATTTTGTAAACTTTATGTTTAGCTAAGGGTTTTGTATATCAATAAGTATATGAATATGTGCATCAGGTGTTCAAAATTAAAAATAGTTTCAGGAACCATAAAAATAAAGGTTAATTAACTCGCAAAAACAGCTAAGCAGAAAATTGGGTTTATAAGTGTTCTTTGCTTTTAAAATCGAGGTTGTGTGTGGCATATGGTGGGGAAATGAAACAAAATTTTATTTTACAATTAAGATATGAATGTTTCAGAAGCGTATTATAAAAGCTCATCAAAATCCAAGATCATTAATCAAGGTACAATCAAGGTAATAACAAGGTTCAATTGATTTTAGAGTAACTTGACATGCAACGATTTGTACGTATCTTGGAAATCATTACTAAAAATTCACATGCAATACTTTGAAATCAACTAATTGCAACTTATAAACAAATTAGTAGGGTTTTATCAAATATATATATATTTGAATTTTACACAATTTCCAAAAAATAAATGCTATACAAACAAGCTAAGAGAGTAGAGGTTTAAAGGGTGGTCCTTGTGTACCTTAATCTGTTGTTCAGGAATTTAAAATCCTTTAACACTTTTATCTCTCCTCCAGAAACCTTCTAAGACCTTAAATACAACACACATAACTTAAATCACGCAATTAACCCAAGGTAATCAAGTTGACAATATACTAAACCTCATAAGTCCTGCAATTTAGCCACATCTTACCTTTCTTGATTTTTTTTGATGATATTGATGTACTACCTCAAAAATAACAATTGACCAATAATAATAGAAACATGAGGAGCCTAGGACAATGGTTTCATGCAATATTTGAAGCAAGAATCCAAAAGAAACAAGAAGCTAAAATGCAGCTCTAGTTCACGTAGGAAATGGCGTGAAAAAGGAGTGAGAATGAAAGTGAATTTTCTGAGTTATGGGTGATGAAATCAGCTGAAACAATTTGGGTTCTTGGTACTTATATATAGATAATAAGTAATGGCAAGATTGTGATTTTGAATTAGTATTAGGAGAAAAAACATCTTTTTTCACTTGCTTAGGAACAATCTATAATTTGCAAGGTCTTAACAATGAATTATCTCCTCAATCACTTGCTAATCCTTAATTATTCTTAACAACATCTTTCAAAATATATTTTATACCTTAAGAGAAGTATTTTAACTTAATTAGTCTTTAATCTCAATCTCCAAGATAACTTAAAGGAATAATTTCAATAATAAGTTAATCTTTGACCCGCCTGCTAAAAATAAGTCATTTTTTGATTTTTTACATGACTAAGTGAACCTATAGTACGTATCAATTTTAAACACATTAAATTACAGATAATCTGACTTTTTTCTCTCTATAATTTTTAATTTCATTTTGTTTTCTCTCTCATTCCTTTGAAGAGTTACACATATCTTATTAAACGGTTTAATAAGTTAATAATAGGCAATGACTTGTTAAAAAAAGATTGGTTGTTAAAGGTTAACTTATTCAAGGATAATCAAAATGTTGACTTGTTTTTAGCAGATGGCTTAAAGGTTGACTTATTCTTGACGATTTTCCCTAACTTAAAAGAAAATGATATCAATAACATATATAAATCTCATGAATCTGGAACGATATTCAATGCTCCTGACGTAACTCATAAATCACTGAAATTATCACATAGCTCATGTTATTAGTTAGCGAATAAAACATAACATTGGAATTTGCAACAAAATTCACATAAGGGTTATCTTAGTTCATCAATATCTCCAGGAACTAACAATTTACAGCTTATATAGTAATTATTAGCCTAGTAATCTCTAATTATCTATTTTTATCCTAGCTTAAAATGTCACACTATTACAATATGCCTGGGGGAAATTGCCTAGTGAAGCTGAGGCCAGTATTAGCCTGAGGCCAGGTGCACTGCTCGACTTGTTGAAGTCTAGATATTAAGTTATTAGAGATTGTTAATAACTCCCTTAATTCAAGAATAGTTTGTTAAGTGTTGTAATTAGTATAAATAGGTTGATATTGTGATTGTTCATTAACCATCTTTCATCATAATACAATGTAGTTTTTCTCTCTCTTCTATTCCTCTCTCTCCACTGTTCCTTTACTTCGTTCATATACACGAGCTCATCAATGGTTGCCCTAAGCTTCGTCTCATTTCTTCTTCCTAAACCACGAAATTTAACATAGTATCAGAGCGGGTCGACTCCTAGCTCATTCATTCCGCGTTTTTTTTTCTTTTTTCATTCTTTCAATTTCAGGAATTTTTCATCTTATTTTTTTGAATTTTTCATTTGCAATTTCTTGCTCGTAATTTCCTCAGTTCTTACAGAATTCAAGCAATGCGGATTCAAATTCACATATACTCCTCTAGATTTTGTTTAAAATGATTTGGATTGATCACTTATTGATTTCTTGATTTTTCCCAATTTCATTTCTAGGGTTCTTCGGATTCTTGAATAAAAATTCGTTCTGATTCGATTAATTCTATTATTTTTATTGATAATAGAGTTTTCTTCAACCTTACAAATTATGGACTCTCATCATTGTAGATTGTTCGTCGGAAGAATTTTTGGGTCTTGGTGATGAATTTGTTGATGTGCTGGGGTTTTGAATTCTCGAGTCTGAAACTAGTGTTCTTGTCGAGTTTCTTGATCAAGATCACCTCGAATGTGTTGTCGTTGTTCTTTGGGTTTTGTCGTCGAAGTTTGCTAGATTCAGTCCGATGGTCCTTGACCCATGATTGTCGGGGTTTTAAAGTTTTTTTTCGAGTGCTGCAGTAAAAGAAAATTGCAATTTGATTGATGTTTTTCGGTGGATTCCTCGATATTCTTGAAGTTTTTCCATTGCTAGTGCTTCCGCAACGTGATCGACGTCGCATCAATGGAGAATAATTCAATATTATGGTTGATGCATTTACACTTGATGTTTGGCTAGTGACTCTTGATTTTGCTACTGTACATGATGAGTTGATGAATTTCTTAGATGATGGAGGTGAATCTGTATGGTTTCTGGATTTTTCTTTAAAGGGCGTTTACAATAACTTCAGCTGTAAATTCTAGTCTCCTGTTTGGCCATCTGCTATCCATGGCAGCCACCAGAGCTGCAAACCTTTTGCACTTGATTGGCTCTGCCCTTCTAGGAGGCTGCCTGATTTGCAGCGATAATTTGCCTGACAATGTTGTAGTGGGAGCTGAGAAGGCAGGCAACACGGCTTGAGCCAATGCTACTTTTGTCTTAGCAAGAGTCTGGGATTTCAAGGTCAGCATGAACCGTAGGAGATCTCTCAATGTGATGGGTCTCACTCAATTTTTCGTAGGAGGATATGATCTGCTTTACACCTGCTGACTTATTGGTTTTCTGGAGTTTTCTTTCTGATTCTTCAATTCTGATTTGTGATTTAAATTCTCACACTCTTGATTCTTTCAACATTTTCTTTCCTCCTTCTAAAAACACATTTCTTTTCTATAATTTTTATACTTGCTTCTCACCATAAATTTCCTACTTTTTTTCTTGAAATCAAGTTGTGATTACGTCTAGTATTCTTGATTCTTGGTTTTGCGCCCATAGAGGCATTTCTCATGATCCATTGTGATCATTTTCTTAGACCCAAGGTGGTCCTTTTGTTCAAAACCCATAGTTGGTCAAATTTGCCCATAGAGGCTTTGAATTTTGAGACCCATAGTTGGTCATTTGCCCATAGAGGCTTTGAATTTTGAGACCCGTAGTTGGTCATTTGCCCATAGAGGCTTTGAATTTTGAGACCCATAGTTGGTCATTTTCCCATAGAGGCTTTGATTTTTGAGACCCATAGTTGGTCATTTTGTTCTGTGCCCATAGAGGCTTGATTTCGCCCATAGTGGATTGTTGCTCATAGTGACTTGATTGGTGGTTGTCGGTTGTTGATTTAGCATATGGTTGTGCATTGGTATTTTTTGGTTTTGTTTGGAGGATTGGTTGCATTGTGCTTGCTTTGGTCATACTTTATGGGTTGTTTGGACACGGGGCTTTAGTGATGATGGTATTAGTTGAGGTTGAGTTACATGATGCTTTCTCATTCGTGGTATCGAGAGTTGAGGCAATTCGTTGGTAATTATTCTAGTACGGCAGCAGCAGCTTAGCATTACACAAAGCTCGAGTTTCCTTATTCAAACTGAACATGTTTTTCAAACATGTCCAGTTTGCGGGGGATGTTGAAGTATAGATATTAGGTTGTTAGAGATTGTTAGTAACTCCCTTAATACAAGAATAGTTTGTTAAGTGTTGTAATTAGTACAAATAAGCTGATATTGTAATTGTTCATCAACCATCTTTCATAATAATACATTGTAGTTTTTCTCTCTCTTCTATTCCTCTCTCTCCATTGTTCCTTTACTTTGTTCATATACACGAGCTCATCAATGGTTGCCCTAAGCTTCTTCTCATTTCTTCCTCCCTAAACCACGAAATTCAACACGACCTAACCATGGGCTTGCTGATTCGGCTACTATGGGCTACGGGCTTGCTGTTGGACAAATTGCTGCTTATTGTTGTTAGACCCTTTCCTGTGTCCACAACCATGACAACTTTTGAGGTTGTGCCCTTCATATCTGCCACCCCGACCACCATTCACAACGCCTTCTGGTTCTTCTACCGGTTATTGTAAGTTGTGGAGCAATTTTTGGCGAATCGGTCTAGATTTTCAGGATATGCTTTTGGGAGTTGGAGAATTGTCGACTTGACGCACAATTTCCTTAAGTAAGTAATAGGCGAGATCGTGCGAAATTAAAGGATGAATGAGGTCAGACTATTAAAGAAGAGTAAGAACAGTGTCAGAGTCTATGTTGTTGAGCCTGACAATGAGACAAAAAAACCATCTTTTAATTTGAAAAGGGTGAACCACCACTAGCAAGTTAATCAAATATAATCTTCCGTTGTTGACAATAAGTAGTGACGTGCGAAAAATTATTGAGGTGAACAATTTAATTGGTTTGGAAGATATACAGTTTAATAAGTTCAATCATCTTGAAAAATTTGCTCAAGCTGATTTCGGGTTTCTTGTGCCATAGGTTTATTTCCTTGACAAGATGGTCAGGAGAAAATTGGTAAAGATTGTGTCATAGACCCATTGTTTCACATTAGGATGAAGATTTTTCCACAGAGCATCTAAGACACCTAAGTTACATGGGGTGGAAGGATCTATGTGATAAAGTTTATTCTGGTTCTCAAATAATTCAACCCAATTTGAGTGTTGCACTTTTCCATAATCAAGACCAATGGAGTAGCATTGGTAATATCACTAGTAGAAAAAAAAAGTTGAATTGCGTCGCACAACATGTGAAACGACCCAGAAGTGTAGTAGCGCATCATTTGCGTCGGACATTCATGGTGTCCGACACAAATCATGCTTTACATGCGTCGGATGGGCATGCATTCAACGCAAAAAATTAAAGCAAATGTGTGTGCGATTCATGTGCGTCATACCCTAATCAATGTTCCACCCATATCATGAAAGCTAATTATATGCAAATAGTTGTATCCAATGATTTGCGTCGGATCTTAAAGCCCATCCGACGCAACTGAGTTTCAGGGACTTCTTCACGAACCGGATCAGGGCCTTAATTATTTTGTATCTGAGTTGCATCGGACCTTATAGTCCATGCGACGCATATAGGCCATAAGGCCTAATTCCCCTTTTTCTTTTCAAATTCTAACAACATTTACTTCATTCTCTATCTCCTTCTCTCTTTCTCATACCCTACCACCACTTCTCCACTTTCTTCCTTCACAATTCACGAAATCATCAACACAATTCATCAACACGTTTAATTTATTTTCCCCAAATTGAAGGAGACTGTCGAATTCACAACTATTTTCTCAAATTCAAGGCGACAAGTTCAAATTTCCAGAACGAGAAGAAAGAACGAGAATTGATTAGGTTTATGAATAAGAATTGAAGAAGAACGAGAAGTTCGAATTCACTACTATTTTCTCAAATTCATCATCTTATTTAATTCGTTTCTTTCTGCTCTCGCAACAATTCAATAAATGGATTTAGAGAAGAAACCTTACATGAGGAAGAAGAATTAGGAAGAAGATCGAGGTAGCAACGTCGACAAATTGAAGTACTTGGACAACAGAAAGCTGGAGAGAGTCCTGAAATTTGTGATTTAGAATGTTGCAATAATAATGGAATGTAAATATTACTAAAGAATTTTTAGCTACACTTTGGTATATGTAAGTAGTGAACAACAACAAATAAACCTAAACATTCTATCTGATATCAGATATGTCAGATAAGGTACATGTGTCTATAAACATTTATGACATAGAATATAACTCTCTTCCCGATGTACTTCCATATATGTAAGATAGTGTTATTATCACATTACGTTTCCTAAAATAATTTGGAATATGACTGTATTTTCACCATAAATATGATTAATACTAAAGACTCGAATTCATGGACTTTCACAAAATCTAATATGGTGTCACATCTTAGGTTTTAGTTTTACACATTTTTTTTCTCTCTTACTCGTGTTTCTTAGAATTCATGCCCATATGTGGTTTCGCCCGTTTGTGGTTTCACCTCTCACTTTGGTTTGCGCATATTGCCCATAGCTTCCAGCTGCTCACAAAGCCACCATGGCCAAATATCATGAGCCCTTAAGACCTTCAACATCCTCCAATTATCTGCAAATTTCCATCCTGCATGAACAATATACTAGTACAATATCATTGATTTGTGTCGGACGCTAGACCCTCATTTGCGTCACACATGGGTCTGACGCCACAGGTCTCAACGTAAAATTGGGAGACATAATCTACTCGGGTAAGGACATGATGCAGATTATGATCTATCTGCATTGGATGGTAAGCGGAGTTCGATGCACATGACCCTTGAGCCCCACCACCACCACCACCATTTGTGTCACATATTGGATAATGTTTGACGCAAATCAACCATTTTTTAAAATAAAAAAAAAAATCTATTTGCGTCGAATTTTGTCTTACATCCGACGCAAATTGTTAATGTTTGTTAAAAATTAATAAATTCATGTATCCATATACAGGAACAAATACAGGAATGCAAAAAAAACAAGAATAAACGATGCAAATATGAACTGATGAAATAAAGGAATTGTTATAACGGACGTGAGAGAGAAACAAATTATGAATGCAAAAACAATAAAAACAGACAACAGATTTACGTGGTTCACCAATTTGGCTACATCCACGGCAGAGAGAGGGAGAAATTTTATTATGTGAGAAGAACAGATTACAGAGAGAAAAGAATGAATTTTGTAGTCTAAAACCCTAAGATATAAATAAGGTATTTATATCCCGTTCAGAAAACGCGTTTCCGCGTTTACCAGGCAGCCCCCCAATAGGGTCGGGCGAACCCGCCCGATCGGGCGGTATTTTACTTCCCCAGATACAATTGCGCGCCCGGTCGGGCGAGATTGCCCGAGTCGTAATTCGGTGTCTCGCACGATCGGGCGAAGAGGCCCGATGGCATTGGGCGAACACTGACGAACACTTCTTCACTTCAATTCTCAGCACAGTTGCGGGCCCGATCGGGCGGCCTCGCCCGACCCGATCGGGCGGAACCCCAAGACACATTTGACGCATTTTGTCGAACATCTTCGATGCACAATGATTCAAGGCATATTTCTACAAATCTCCACCTTGACTTGAATCCTCTCACAATAACCAGAAAACAGATGCATTGATCACAACGCCCAGAATCTCCCAAACACCAGATTTTTCCCAAAAGACAACCAGACCAGATTAGTCCCTAAGGACCCCAGAATTGCCAAGGAGGGCAATTAACAATCACGAACATTGAGTAAGTCCAAACAATGTTGAAACTTACTCTGCGGAACCGGCTTGGTGAACATATCAGCAGATTATCAGCAGTTCCTACCTTTTTCACCTTAATCCTAGTCTCACTCCTCAGGAAATGGTATCTCACATCAATATGTTTAGTCCTCTCATGATGGACTTGATCCTTACTAAACATATTGCACTCAGACTGTCACAGTAAACAGTAGCCTGATCATGATGTAACCCAAGATCACTAACTAGTCCCTTTAACCATATTCCCTCTTTAGCAGCCGCTGTTAATGCCATGTACTCTGCTTCAGTAGTAGACAAAGTAACTGTAGCCTGCAAAGTTGCCTTCCAACTAAAACAGAACCACCAAGAGTAAATACATAACCAGTCATTGACCTCCTACTGTCAACATCTCCAGCATAATCAGAATCCGAATAACCAGTGACTAAACACTGGGTATCATTCCCATAAATGAGACCAACATCAGAAGTACCTCTTAGGTACCGAAAATCCTCTTGACTGCCTGCCAATGCTCCTTACCAGGATCACCCATGAACCTACTAACTACACTGACTGCATGTGCAAGATCCGGCCTAGTGCAAACCATAGCGTACATCAAACTCCCTACTGCACTAGCATAAGGAACCCGACTCATGTACTCCTTCTCCTCAGCAGTTTTGGGTGCAAAAGCCACAGACAAATGATTATTTGAAGCACTTGGAGTGTCTATAGGCTTTGCAGTTGTCATGCCAAACCTTGACAGAATCTTCTGAATATAACCTTTCTGTGACAAGAAAAGTTTCTTCTGACTTCTTTCCCTATAGATCTCCATCCCCAAAATCTTCTTTGCAGCACCCAAATCCTTCATCTCAAACTCAGCACTGAGAAGACCCTTCAACCTCTGAATATCAGACTTACTCTTAGCAGCTATAAGCATATCATCTACATACAGAACCAGATATATGAAAGAACCATCACTCAGCTTGTTATGGTACACACAGCAATCATACTCACTTCTGTTGTAGCCCAACTCAATCATGTAGCTGTCAAACCGCTTATACCACTGCCTAGCAGACTGCTTTAGCCCATACAAAGACTTCTTCAATCTGCAAACATAGTCTTCTTTTCCGGAACTTGGAACCCATCTGGTTGTGTCATATAAATCTCTTCTTCCAACTCCCCATGTAGGAAAGCTGTTTTCACATCTAGTTGCTCAAGTTCAAGATCCTGATGTGCAACCATTGCTAGTAGCACCCTGATGGAAGTATGTCTGACTACAGGTGAGAAAATCTCATTATAATCTACCCTTCCCTTTGTGTGAACCCTCTTGCAACAACCCGAGCTTTATACTTAACCCCCTCAGTAGGTGAAGACCCTTCTTTCTTCTTGAAGACCCATTTGCATGTCACAATCTTCCTCTCCTTAGGACGTTTGACTAACTCCCAAGTCTGATTTTTATCGAGAGACTCATCTCATTCCCATTGCAGCAAGCCATAAAGTAGACTCACTTCCAGAAACAGCTTCTTTTAGGTGGATGGCTCATGATTTTCAACCTCCACCTCCTCAGCAACCTGAAGTGCATAGGCCACCATATCTTCAAAACCATACCTCTTTGGAGGCCCCACACCAACTCTTCTAGCTCTATCAAGTGCTATGCTTGGTTGATGAATTTCAGATGGCTGATAGCTAGATGGCTCTTCTTCATGTTGATCTCTCTCCACCTTGGTGCTGTGATTCACTCTCAGCCTGAGTGACTTGCAGCTCCACCTGTTTATCAACATCTCCACTGACAGACACCACAGTAGACTTCACAGAAGAGTTAAGCATGGAATTTTCATCAAATATTACATTCCAAAATATGACACGATTTTCAGAAGGTACCATACTCTATAGCCCTTAACTCCACTCCCAAAACCACAAATACACCCTTCTTAGCTCTAGGTTCTAATTTTCCCTCATTTACATGATAATAAACGTAGAACCAAAAATTCTCAACAAAGAGTAATCTGCAGGCTTACCAGACCACACCTCATAAGGTGTCTTGCAGTCAATACCTGTATGGGGTCCCCGATTGATCAGATACAAGCTGTACTTACAGCTTCTGCCCAAAACCTCCTAGCCATCCCGCATTTGAGAGCATGCACCTTGCTCTCTCCAGAAGTGTCTGATTCATGCGTTCTGCAACTCCATTTGTTGTGGCGTGTTTCTAACAGTATGATGGCGAGCAATCCCTTCATTTTTCAGAATCATCGAACTCAGACCAACAGAACTCCAGACCATTATCAGTTCGCAGCCTTTTGACTTCCTTTCAACTTGATTTTCCACTAAAACGCTTCCACTGTTTGAAATTTTGAAGGCATCACTTTTGTGCTTCATCATAATCACCCAAGTCATTCTTGAATATCATCAATCATGACACAAAATACCTGTGACCTCCAATAGATGCAACTCGGGAAGGTCCCCAACAATCAGAGTGAATATACAAGTGTACCTTTAGTTGTATGAACCGCCTTTGGAAACTTGCTGCGATGAAGCTTCCCAAACACACAGTGTTCACAAAACTCTAGGCTCTGCACCTTGTGCCCACATAGAAGATCCCTTTTTGACAGAATTTGCATCCCTCTTTCACCCATGTGCCCAAGTCTCATATGCCACAACTTGGTCAACTCCTCCTTGTGAATCTCAGATGATGCAACAGCAGCAGAACTGTCACAGTAGACCCCTGAAGAATATATAAGGTACCAACTTTAATACCTTTCAGAACCACCTTTGAACCCTTGTAGACACTCATAGCTCCACCTTCACCTTGAAAACTGAACCCCTTGCTATCTAGTAGACTCAAAGATATCAGATTCTTTGTCATTAATGGAACATGCCTAACTTCGTTCAAGGTACAGAATGTACCATCATGAGTCCTACCCTTATAGAGCCTATTCCAACTACTTTGCAGGCAGCACTGTTGCCATAGAAACATTGCCCCATCTATCTGCTTGTAATTTGAGAACCACTCCCTGCATGGACTATATGATACGATGCCCCGAATCAAGAACCCACACATCCCACAATGTGACTGGCTATTAACTACTAGGGCCAGATCTTCCTCAGAATCACCTCCAGTTTCTGCCAAAGCAGCAGAACCTTCACTTTTTCCTGCTGTTTCTTTTTCTTAGGACATTCATTCTTCCAATGCCCCTTCTCCTTACAGTAATTAAGATATCAGTAGTTTTAGGACCCTTAGAATTCGAATTTTTAAAGTTCGTTTTCTTTTTACCAGATTTCTTTTGTCCCTTCCCTCCAGTAACTACTAATCCAGATGCCTGATTTTCTGTACTAGACCAGAAGCCTGGTGACGGACTTCTCTAGTATGCAGAGCAGATCTTACTTCTTCTAACGACAGACTATCTTTACCAACAATAAATGAATCCACAAAATTCTCATATGACATAGGCAAAGATACCAACAATATTAAAGCAGCATCCTCATCATCTACTTTAACATCAATATTTCGCAGATCTAGTAAGATGGTATTTAATTTATCTAAATGATCTCTTAAGACGTACCTTCCTGCATACGCAGGCTGAACAGACGTTGCTTCAAAAGCAACTTGTTGGTTAGAGATTTCGTCATGTACAAGCTCTCTAACTGCAACCACAGACAGCAGCAGTGTCCGCTCCGCAACTTCAGTAATTATGTCGTCAGACAGACACAACATAATTGTTGAATGCGCTTTCTCCTCCAGAATTTCCATCTCAGCGGTAACTGAACCCTTGCCTTCTTGGCCAACGGTGCCCACAACCCCTGTTGCTTCAGTAAAGCCCGCATCTTGATTTGCCACAGACTAAAACTATTCCTCCAGTAAATTTATCAATTTTGACATTCATCCCAGACATCTTTCTCACACAGATCGATCACCAAAGCTCTTGATACCAATTTGTTATAACGGACGTGAGAGAGAAACAAATTATGAATGCAAAAACAATAAAAACAGACAACAGATTTACGTGGTTCACCAATTTGGCTACATCCACGGCAGAGAGAGGGAGAATATTTTATTATGTGAGAAGAACAGATTACAGAGAGAAAAGAATGAATTTGTAGTCTAAAACCCTAAGATATAAATAAGGTATTTATATCCCGTTCAGAAAACGCGTTTCCGCGTTTACCAGGCAGCCCCCCAATCAGGTCGGGCGAACCCGCCCGATCGGGCGGTATTTTACTTCCCCAGATACAGTTGCGCGCCCGGTCGGGCGAGATCGCCCGAGTCGTAATTCGGTGTCTCGCACGATCGGGCGAAGAGGCCCGATGGCATCGGGCGAACATTGACGAACACTTCTTCACTTCAATTCTCAGCACAGTTGCGGGCCCGATCGGGCGGCCTCGCCCGACCCGATCGGGCGGAACCCCGAAGACACTATTTGACGCATTTTGTCGAACATCTTCGATGCACAATGATTCAAGGCATATTTCTACAAATCTCCACCTTGACTTGAATCCTCTCACAATAACCAGAAAACCAGATGCATTGATCACAACGCCCAGAATCTCCCAAACACCAGATTTATCCCAAAAGACAACCAGACCAGATTAGTCCCTAAGGACCCCAGAATTGCCGAAGGAGGGCAATTAACAATCACGAACATTGAGTAAGTCCAAACAATGTTGAAACTTACTCTGCGGAACCGGCTTGGTGAACATATCAGCAAGATTATCAGCAGTTCCTACCTTTTTCACCTTAATCCTAGTCTCACTCCTCAGGAAATGGTATCTCACATCAATATGTTTAGTCCTCTCATGATGGACTTGATCCTTACCTAAACATATTGCACTCAGACTATCACAGTAAACAGTAGCCTGATCATGATGTAACCCAAGATCACTAACTAGTCCCTTTAACCGTATTCCCTCTTTAGCAGCCGTTGTCAATGCCATGTACTCTGCTTCAGTAGTAGACAAAGTAACTGTAGCCTGCAAAGTTGCCTTCCAACTAAAGACAGAACCACCAAGAGTAAATACATAACCAGTCATTGACCTCCTACTGTCAACATCTCCAGCATAATCAGAATCCGAATAACCAGTGACTAAACACTGGGTATCATTCCCATAAATGAGACCAACATCAGAAGTACCTCTCAGGTACCGAAAAATCCTCTTGACTGCCTGCCAATGCTCCTTACCAGGATCACCCATGAACCTACTAACTACACTGACTGCATGTGCAAGATCCGGCCTAGTGCAAACCATAGCGTACATCAAATCCCTACTGCACTAGCATAAGGAACCCGACTCATGTACTCCTTCTCCTCAGCAGTTTTGGGTGCAAAAGCCATAGACAAATGATTATTTGAAGCACTTGGAGTGTCTATAGGCTTTGCAGTTGTCATGCCAAACCCTGACAGAATCTTCTGAATATAACCTTTCGTGACAAGAAAAGTTTCTTCTGACTTCTTTCCCTATAGATTTCCATCCCCAAAATCTTCTTTGCAGCACCCAAATCTTCATCTCAAACTCAGCACTGAGAAGACCCTTCAACCTCTGAATATCAGACTTACTCTTAGCAGCTATAAGCATATCATCTACATACAGAACCAGATATATGAAAGAACCATCACTCAGCTTGTTATGGTACACACAGCAATCATACTCACTTCTGTTGTAGCCCAACTCAATCATGTAGCTGTCAAACCGCTTATACCACTGCCTAGCAGACTGCTTTAGCCCATACAAAGACTTCTTCAATCTGCAAACATAGTCTTCTTTTCCTGGAACTTGGAACCCATCTGGTTGTGTCATATAAATCTCTTCTTCCAACTCCCCATGTAGGAAAGCTGTTTTCACATCTAGTTGCTCAAGTTCAAGATCCTGATGTGCAACCATTGCTAGTAGCACCTTGATGGAAGTATGTCTGACTACAGGTGAGAAAATCTCATTATAATCTACCCTTTCCCTTTGTGTGAACCCTCTTGCAACAACCCGAGCTTTATACTTAACCCCCTCAGTAGGTGAAGACCCTTCTTTCTTCTTGAAGACCCATTTGCATGTCACAATCTTCCTCTCCTTAGGACGTTTGACTAACTCCCAAGTCTGATTTTTATCGAGAGACTTCATCTCATATCCCATTGCAGCAAGCCATAAAGTAGACTCACTTTCAGAAACAGCTTCTTTGTAGGTGGATGGCTCATGAATTTCAACCTCCACCTCCTCAGCAACCTGAAGTGCATAGGCCACCATATCTTCAAAACCATACCTCTTTGGAGGCCCCACACCAACTCTTCTAGCTCTATCAAGTGCTATGCTTGGTTGATGAATTTCAGAGCTGATGCTAGATGGCTCTTCTTCATGTTGATCATCTTCTCCACCTTGGTGTTGTGATTCACTCTCAGCCTGAGTGACTTGCAGCTCCACCTGTATCAACATCTCCACTGACAGACACCACAGTAGACTTCACAGAAGAGTTAAGCATGGAATTTTCATCAAATATTACATTCCTACTAAGTATGACACGATTTTCAGAAGGTGACCATACTCTATAGCCCTTAACTCCACTCCCAAAACCCACAAATACACCCTTCTTAGCTCTAGGTTCCAATTTTCTCTCATTTACATGATAATAAACAGTAGAACCAAAAATTCTCAACAAAGAGTAATCTGTAGGCTTACCAGACCACATCTCATAAGGTGTCTTGCAGTCAATACCTGTATGGGGTCCCCGATTGATCAGATACAAGCTGTACTTACAGCTTCTGCCCAAAACCTCCTAGCCACCCCGCATTTGAGAGCATGCACCTTGCTCTCTCCAGAAGTGTCTGATTCATGCGTTCTGCAACTCCATTGTGTTGTGGCGTGTTTCTAACAGTATGATGGCGAGCAATCCCTTCATTTTTCAGAATCATCGAACTCAGACCAACAGAACTCCAGACCATTATCAGTTCGAGCTTTTGACTTCCTTTCAACTTGATTTTCCACTAAAGCCTTCCACTGTTTGAAATTATTGAAGGCATCACTTTTGTGCTTCATCAAATCACCCAAGTCATTCTTGAATGTCATCAATCATCGACACAAAATACCTGTGACCTCCAATAGATGCAACTCGGGAAGGTCCCCAACAATCAGAGTAATAATACAAGTGTACCTTTAGTTGTATGAACCGCCTTTGGAAACTTGCTGCGATGAAGCTTCCCAAACACACAGTGTTCACAAAACTCTAGGCTCTGCACCTTGTGCCCACATAGAAGATCCCTTTTGACAGAATTTGCATCCCTCTTTCACCCATGTGCCCAAGTCTCATATGCCACAACTTGGTCAACTCCTCCTTGTGAATCTCATATGATGCAACAGCAGCAGAACCTGTCACAGTAGACCCCTGAAGAATATATAAGGTACCAACTTTAATACCTTTCAGAACCACCTTTGAACCCTTGTAGACACTCATAGCTCCACCTTCACCTTGAAAACTGAACCCCTTCTATCTAGTAGACTCAAAGATATCAGATTCTTTGTCATTAATGGACATGCCTAACTTCGTTCAAGGTACAGATGTACCATCATGAGTCCTACCCTTATAGAGCCTATTCCAACTACTTTGCAGGCAGCACTGTTGGCCATAGAAACATTGCCCCATCTATCTGCTTGTAATTTGAGAACCATCCCTGCATGGACTTATATGATACGATGCCCCGAATCAAGAACCCACACATCCCACAATGTGACTGGCTATTAACACTAGGGCCAGATCTTCCTCAGAATCACCTCCTGTTTCTGCCAAAGCAGCAGAACCTTCACTTTTGTCTGCTGTTTCTTTTTCTTAGGACATTCATTCTTCCAATGCCCCTTCTCCTTACAGTAATTATAGATATCGGTAGTTTTAGGACCCTTAGAATTCGAATTTTTAAAGTTCGTTTTCTTTTTACCAGATTTCTTTTGTCCCTTCCCTCCAGTAACTACTAATCCAGATGCCTGATTTTCTGTACTAAACCAGAAGCCCGGTGACGGACTTCTCTAGTATGCAGAGCAGATCTTACTTCTTCTAACGACAGACTATCTTTACCAACAATAAATGAATCCACAAAATTCTCATATGACATAGGCAAAGATACCAACAATATTAAAGCAGCATCCTCATCATCACTTTAACATCAATATTTCGCAGATCTAGTAAGATGGTATTTCATTATCAATGATCTCTTAAGACGTACCTTCCTGCATACGCAGGCTGAACAGACGTTGCTTCAAAAGCAACTTGTTGGTTAGAGATTTCGTCATGTACAAGCTCTCTAACTGCAACCACAGATCAGCAGCAGTGCTGCTCCGCAACTTCAGTAATTATGTCGTCAGACAGACACAACATAATTGTTGAATGCGCTTTCTCCTCCAGAATTTCCATCTCAGCGGTAACTGAACCTTGCCTTCTTGGCCAACGGTGCCCACAACCCCTGTTGCTTCAGTAAAGCCCGCATCTTGATTTGCCACAGACTAAAACTATTCCTCCAAGTAAATTTATCAATTTTGACATTCATCCCAGACATCTTTCTCACACAGATCGATCACCAAAGCTCTTGATACCAATTTGTTATAACGGACGTGAGAGAGAAACAAATTATGAATGCAAAAACAATAAAAACAGACAACAGATTTACGTGGTTCACCAATTTGGCTACATCCACGGCAGAGAGAGGGAGAATATTTTATTATGTGAGAAGAACAGATTACAGAGAGAAAAGAATGAATTTTGTAGTCTAAAACCCTAAGATATAAATAAGGTATTTATATCCCGTTCAGAAAACGCGTTTCCGCGTTTCCAGGCAGCCCCCCAGATCGGTCGGGCGAACCGCCCGATCGGGCGGTATTTTACTTCCCCAGATCATGGCGCCCGGTCGGGCGAGATCGCCCGAGTCGTAATTCGGTCTCGCACGATCGGGCGAAGAGCCCGATGGCATCGGGCGAACATGACGAACACTTCTTCACTTCAATTCTCAGCACAGTTGCGGGCCCGATCGGGCGGCCTCGCCCGACCCGATCGGGCGAACCCCGAAGACACTATTTGACGCATTTTGTCGAACACTTCGATGCACAATGATTCAAGGCATATTTCTACAAATCTCCACCTTGACTTGAATCCTCTCACAATAACCAGAAAACCAGATGCATTGATCACAACGCCCAGAATCTCCCAAACACCAGATTTTCCCAAAAGACAACCAGACCAGATTAGTCCTAAGGACCCCAGAATTGCCAAGGAGGGCAATTAACAATCACGAACATTGAGTAAGTCCAAACAATGTTGAAACTTACTCTGCGGAACCGGCTTGGTGAACATATCAGCAAGGATTATCAGCAGTTCCTACCTTTTTCACCTTAATCCTAGTCTCACTCCTCAGGAAATGGTATCTCACATCAATATGTTTAGTCCTCTCATGATGGACTTGATCCTTACTAAACATATTGCACTCAGACTGTCACAGTAAACAGTAGCCTGATCATGATGTAACCCAAGATCACTAACTAGTCCCTTTAACCATATTCCCTCTTTAGCAGCCGCTGTCAATGCCATGTACTCTGCTTCAGTAGTAGACAAAGTAACTGTAGCCTGCAAAGTTGCCTTCCAACTAAAGACAGAACCACCAAGAGTAAATACATAACCAGTCATTGACCTCCTACTGTCAACATCTCCAGCATAATCAGAATCCGAATAACCAGTGACTAAACACTGGGTATCATTCCCATAAATGAGACCAACATCAGAAGTACCTCTAGGTACCGAAAAATCCTCTTGACTGCCTGCCAATGCTCCTTACCAGGATCACCCATGAACCTACTAACTACACTGACTGCATGTGCAAGATCCGGCCTAGTGCAAACCATAGCGTACATCAAACTCCCTACTGCACTAGCATAAGGAACCCGACTCATGTACTCCTTCTCCTCAGCAGTTTTGGGTGCAAAAGCCACAGACAAATGATTATTTGAAGCACTTGGAGTGTCTATAGGCTTTGCAGTTGTCATGCCAAACCTTGAAGAATCTTCTGAATATAACCTTTCTGTGACAAGAAAAGTTTCTTCTGACTTCTTTCCCTATAGATCTCCATCCCCAAAATCTTCTTTGCAGCACCCAAATCTTCATCTCAAACTCAGCACTGAGAAGACCCTTCAACCTCTGAATATCAGACTTACTCTTAGCAGCTATAAGCATATCATCTACATACAGAACCAGATATATGAAAGAACCATCACTCAGCTTGTTATGGTACACACAGCAATCATACTCATTCTGTTGTAGCCCAACTCAATCATGTAGCTGTCAAACCGCTTATACCACTGCCTAGGAGACTGCTTTAGCCCATACAAGGACTTCTTCAATCTGCAAACATAGTCTTCTTTTCCGGAACTTGGAACCCATCTGGTTGTGTCATATAAATCTCTTCTTCCAACTCCCCATGTAGGAAAGCTGTTTTCACATCTAGTTGCTCAAGTTCAAGATCCTGATGTGCAACCATTGCTAGTAGCACCTTATGGAAGTATGTCTGACTACAGGTGAGAAAATCTCATTATAATCTACCCTTCCCTTTGTGTGAACCCTCTTGCAACAACCCGAGCTTTATACTTAACCCCTCAGTAGGTGAAGACCCTTCTTTCTTCTTGAAGACCCATTTGCATGTCACAATCTTCCTTCCTTAGGACTTTGACTAACTCCCAAGTCTGATTTTTATCGAGAGACTTCCATCTCATATCCCATTGCAGCAAGCCATAAAGTAGACTCACTTCCAGAAACAGCTTCTTATAGGTGGATGGCTCATGATTTTCAACCTCCACCTCCTCAGCAACCTGAAGTGCATAGGCCACCATATCTTCAAAACCATACCTCTTTGGAGGCCCCACACCAACTCTTCTAGCTCTATCAAGTGCTATGCTTGGTTGATGAATTTCAATTGTAGCTAGATGGCTCTTCTTCATGTTGATATCTTCTCCACCTTGGTTGTGATTCACTCTCAGCCTGAGTGACTTGCAGCTCCACCTGTTATCAACATCTCCACTGACAGACACCACAGTAGACTTACAGAAGATTAAGCATGGAATTTTCATCAAATATTACATTCCTACTAAGTATGACACGATTTTCAGAAGGTGACCATACTCTATAGCCCTTAACCCATCCCAAAACCACAAAACACCCTTCTTAGCTCTAGGTTCTAATTTTCCCTCATTTACATGATAATAAACAGTAGAACCAAAAATTCTCAACAAAGAGTAATCTGCAGGCTTACCAGACCACACCTCATAAGGTGTCTTGCAGTCAATACCTGTATGGGTCCCCGATTGATCAATAAGCAAGCTGTACTTACAGCTTCTGCCCAAAACCTCCTAGCCATCCCAGCATTTGAGAGCATGCACCTTGCTCCTCCAGAAGTGTCTGATTCATGCGTTCTGCAACTCCATTTGTGTTGTGGCGTGTTTCTAACAGTATGATGGCGAGCAATCCCTTCATTTTTGCAGAATCATCGAACTCAGACCAACAGAACTCCAGACCATTATCAGTTCGAGCCTTTTGATCTTCCTTTCAACTTGATTTTCCACTAAAACCTTCCACTGTTTGAAATTTTGAAAGCATCACTTTTTGCTTCATCATAATACCCAAGTCATTCTCGAATAATCATCAATCATAGACACAAAATACCTGTGACCTCCAATAGATGCAACTCGGGAAGGTCCCCAACAATCAGAGTGTACCTTTAGTTGTATGAACCGCCTTTGGAAACTTGCTGCGATGAAGCTTCCCAAACACACAGTGTTCACAAAACTCTAGGCTCTGCACCTTGTGCCCACATAGAAGATCCCATTTTGACAGAATTTGCATCCCTCTTTCACCCATGTGCCCAAGCCTCATATGCCACAACTTGGTCAACTCCTCCTTGTGAATCTCATATGATGCAACAGCAGCAGAACTGTCACTAGTAGACCCCTGAAGAATATATAAGGTACCAACTTTAATACCTTTCAGAACCACCTTTGAACCCTTGTAGACACTCATAGCTCCACCTTCACCTTGAAAACTGAACCCCTTACTATCTAGAAGACTCAAGATATCAGATTCTTTGTCATTAATGGAACATGCCTAACTTCGTTCAAGGTACAGATGTACCATCATGAGTCCTCACCCTTATAGAGCCTATCCAACTACTTTGCAGGCAGCACTGTTGCCATAGAAACATTGCCCCATCTATCTGCTTGTAAGTTGAGAACCACTCCCTGCATGGACTATATGATACGATGCCCAGAATCAAGAACCCACACATCCCTACAATGTGACTGGCTATTAACTACTAGGGCCAGATCTTCCTCAGAATCACCTCCAGTTTCTGCCAAAGCAGCAGAACCTTCACTTTTATCCTGCTGTTTCTTTTTCTTAGGACACTATTCTTCCAATGCCCCTTCTCCTTACAGTAATTACAGATATCAGTAGTTTTAGGACCCTTAGAATTCGAATTTTTAAAGTTCGTTTTCTTTTTACCAGATTTCTTTTGTCCCTTCCCTCCAGTAACTACTAATCCAGATGCCTGATTTTCTGTACTAGACCCAGAACCTGGTGACGGACTTCTCTAGTATGCAGAGCAGATCTTACTTCTTCTAACGACAGACTATCTTTACCAACAATAAATGAATCCACAAAATTCTCATATGACATAGGCAAAGATACCAACAATATTAAAGCAGCATCCCTCATATCTACTTTAACATCAATATTTCGCAGATCTAGTAAGATGGTATTTAATTTATCTAAATGATCTCTTAAAGACGTACCTTCCTGCATACGCAGGCTGAACAGACGTTGCTTCAAAAGCAACTTGTTGGTTAGAGATTTCGTCATGTACAAGCTCTCTAACTGCAACCACAGACAGCAGCAGTGTCCTGCTCCGCAACTTCAGTAATTATGTCGTCAGACAGACACAACATAATTGTTGAATGGCTTTCTCCTCCAGAATTTCCATCTCAGCGGTAACGAATCCGTTGCCTTCTTGGCCAACGGTGCCCACAACCCCTGTTGCTTCAGTAAAGCCGCATCTTGATTTGCCACAGACTAAAACTATTCCTCCAGTAAATTTATCAATTTTGACATTCATCCCAGACATCTTTCTCACACAGATCGATCACCAAAGCTCTTGATACCAATTTGTTATAACGGACGTGAGAGAGAAACAAATTATGAATGCAAAAACAAAAAACAGAAACAGATTTACGTGGTTCACCAATTTGGCTACATCCACGGCGAGAGAGGGAGAATATTTTATTATTGAGAAGAACAGATTACAGAGAGAAAGAATGTATTTGTAGTCTAAAACCCTAGATATAAATAAGGTATTTATATCCCGTCAGAAAACGCGTTCCGTTTACCGGCAGCCCCCGATCGGGTCGGCGAACTGCCGATCGGGCGCGCCGATGGGCGGTATTTTACTTCCCCAGATACAGTTGCGCGCCCGGTCGGGCGAGATCGCCCGAGTCGTAATTCGGTGTCTCGCACGATCGGGCGAAGAGGCCCGATGGCATCGGGCGAACACTGACGAACACTTCTTCACTTCATTCTCCTCGTTGCGGGCCCGATCGGGCGGCCTCGCCCGACCGATCGGGCGGAACCCCGAAGACACTATTTGACGCATTTTGTCGAACATCTTCGATGCACAATGATTCAAGGCATATTTCTACAAATCTCCACCTTGACTTGAATCCTCTCACAATAACCAGAAAACCAGATGCATTGATCACAACGCCCAGAATCTCCCAAACACCAGATTTATCCCAAAAGACAACCAGACCAGATTAGTCCCTAAGGACCCAGAATTGCCGAAGGAGGGCAATTAACAATCACGAACATTGAGTAAGTCCAAACAATGTTGAAACTTACTCTGCGGAACCGGCTTGTGAACATATCAGAGATTATCAGCAGTTCCTACCTTTTTCACCTTAATCCTAGTCTCACTCCTCAGGAAATGGTATCTCACATCAATATGTTTAGTCCTCTCATGATGGACTTGATCCTTACCTAAACATATTGCACTCAGACTGTCACAGTAAACAGTAGCCTGATCATGATGTAACCCAAGATCACTAACTAGTCCCTTTAACCATATTCCCTCTTTAGCAGCCGCTGTCAATGCCATGTACTCTGCTTCAGTAGTAGACAAAATAACTGTAGCCTGCAAAGTTGCCTTCCAACTAAAGACAGAACCACCAAGAGTAAATACATAACCAGTCATTGACCTCCTACTGTCAACATCTCCAGCATAATCAGAATCCGAATAACCAGTGACTAAACACTGGGTATCATTCCCATAAATGAGACCAACATCAGAAGTACCCTCAGGTACCGAAAAATCCTCTTGACTGCCTGCCAATGCTCCTTACCAGGATCACCCATGAACCTACTAACTACACTGACTGCATGTGCAAGATCCGCCTAGTGCAAACCATAGCGTACATCAAACTCCCTACTGCACTAGCATAAGGAACCCGACTCATGTATCCTTCTCCTCAGCAGTTTTGGTGCAAAAGCCACAGACAAATGATTATTTGAAGCACTTGGAGTGTCTATAGGCTTTGCAGTTGTCATGCCAAACCCTGACAGAATCTTCTGAATATAACCTTTCTGTGACAAGAAAAGTTTCTTCTGACTTCTTTCCCTATAGATCTCCATCCCCAAAATCTTCTTTGCAGCACCCAAATCCTTCATCTCAAACTCAGCACTGAGAAGACCCTTCAACCTCTGAATATCAGACTTACTCTTAGCAGCTATAAGCATATCATCTACATACAGAACCAGATATATGAAAGAACCATCACTCAGCTTGTTATGGTAACACAAGCAATCATACTCACTTCTGTTGTAGCCCAACTCAATCATGTAGCTGTCAAACCGCTTATACCACTGCCTAGCAGACTGCTTTAGCCCATACAAAGACTTCTTCAATCTGCAAACATAGTCTTCTTTTCCTGGAACTTGGAACCCATCTGGTTGTGTCATATAAATCTCTTCTTCCAACTCCCCATGTAGGAAAGCTGTTTTCACATCTAGTTGCTCAAGTTCAGATCCTTGGTGCAACCATTGCTAGTAGCACCTTGATGGAAGTATGTCTGACTACAGGTGAGAAAATCTCATTATAATCTACCCTTTCCCTTTGTGTGAACCCTCTTGCAACAACCCGAGCTTTATACTTAACCCCCTCAGTAGTGAAGACCCTTCTTTCTTCTTGAAGACCCATTTGCATGTCACAATCTTCCTCTCCTTAGGACGTTTGACTAACTCCCAAGTCTGATTTTTATCGAGAGACTTCATCTCATATCCCATTGCAGCAAGCCATAAAGTAGACTCACTTTCAGAAACAGCTTCTTTGTAGGTGGATGGCTCATGAATTTCAACCTCCACCTCCTCAGCAACCTGAAGTGCATAGGCCACCATATCTTCAAAACCATACCTCTTTGGAGGCCCCTGTAACAGCCCGAATTTCCCGACCAGCTTACAAAGGATTAAGCACAGCGAAAGAGACTCCAGTCAAGGTAACCCGGACTATTACCATCACACTCACCGAACTAAATCGGAGAGTGTGGAACTCAATCCCAACTCTATTCAAATAAATTAACTATTATAACTACGCTCTGATTCTCAGACTCTATTCCCATAAATTTCTACAGAAAATCTGGCAGAGTTTCCTTTGAAAATAGGACAACGCTAAAGCGAAAAATGATATAAACCTGTTTGCAAATTCAATTTATAAAATATATCCAAATCCCAAAGCTCAACAATCTCAACGCTTTCGCGGAGCAACAACCAATAGAGAATCAGGAGCACTAACTAGCGACTCTTAAATGTAGAAATAACTATAGATTATAAACAACTAACTATTACAAAGTCAAGCGTCCTCACTTCGATAGCAACTATAATACTACTCCAGCTTGTATCAGCTTCAACTTGCAAAGGTTAACTTTCGGCTTCAACCTGAAACATTTAGGAAAACTGCCACCCACCAAGTGACAGGCCACAGAAATGACAAAACAACATATACACATCAGCAAAGCTGAGTACTAACCCGTAAACAAGAGTAACACATGCTTTGATGTTTTTACTTGAAAACGACTCTCACACAATCAGCATAAGTTCAACAATCACACCAATCATAGCATACTTAGCAGCAATATTCTTGTTGAACATACATATTACATTTCCAAAATTCCACGTTCCATAACACTTCATCAATCATATAGTAACAAAATTCAATAAGACGACTCTCAACAATGACACGTTTTTATATTCTCATTTAATCAACCTTTCAACTCATTACTATATTTTCACAAAATTCGATCGTTTGGCATGAACGCGAGTGGAGAGGGTACCACGCAGTACCAGCTGTCTCCAAACTAGTGAGGGTCGTCACCCAGCCTTTTATTGTTATGCTTGCAAGACTTACCCGGACATGCCTATAACGCCAGGAATTCGCCCCTCCTGGAAGCAACCAATAGGACTTTACCCGCCCTAACTCGGGGTGCCTATTCATGCCTCACTTTCATATTTATAAAATAAGATATTTAATGGTTTATACTTTAAACCTCAATACTCATAACATAACACCATATTCGACCTTATCTGGTCTTAACTCATATTTGAATCATTTCCTCATTATTATACCAAGTTATATTTTCAGAAACATAGTATTTTCGAAAAACTCCAATGACTGAACAAAAAGAATACTTTTATAATAATCCAATAGCAATTCACAACTAACTCATAGAGATACATCTATAATCACAGGCATTACTATAAACGATATATGATATCTAATATTCATATAACGCACACAGGAGCATTTAAATATATATTGCTGAACATAAAGGTTACATCCACTCTATAACAATTATGCGAAACCTCCAAGCATGATGACTTGATTTCCCATATCATCTTGAATTATATACGTCTACATAGCCATCCTCCAACAACCACCTCAAAATAACTTCGATAATCAATAACCAAACTTAGACTAATCTGAACTAGAGAACATAATCATAACTAATTCCCGATTTAGAAATTATCAACCTTCAACATTCTAATTTCCTTAATCCTTAATTAATATCTATAACTTCGATGATATTAGCTACATCGACTTGCATCCCAATTCATAATCACAATTCCAAATTATAAAACTAAACAAACTAAACATAACTCACAACTGTACCTAAATCAAGCACCTAATTGTGCACCAACAATTATATTGAGAATATAAAGCTAGCTCGACTCGTAAATAAACCTCAATGAACTGATTTCTATCTTGCATTCAAATCCTTACTAATCGAATAACAATTCCAACATTATAATCTCCTTCATAATTCCGAATGATAGTCCATTCCAAAATTATCCTCTGATAATCAAGAGTATTAAAGTAATTAGCAACTTGTATCCAACCTAGTGATTTCCCTTGTAGATAACCATAATCGTCTAACTCTTATAAAGACATATTTCAAATCGATACATATATGCTTTTCAAATTCCAAATATCAACATAAACACAACTGGTAGTACTTAATCATGTCAACAAATCCCACAACAATATTACTAAGTCTCTAAATTAGAATTAACTAACGAGAGTTAACCAAAAACACACAACTCAAGTTTCATCGATCATAGGTTAATTATAAGTAACTAAATATGATCCAAGTTGAGTTCTTATTAACACAATCAGTAATAAAACAAGTACAGATCATACTCATCGTCATACATAGTGAGTTTATTTCATTAAAGCAATTTCATTATCTAAGTGGTACTTCTTCAAAGTAAATCTTAACTTACTTTGATTTATGTAGTTAAACACACCCTAATACACTTTAGTGAATCACTAGTCAATTAAGCCGACTTTGTTATCCTATTCCGTTTATAGTTATCAAACTAAAATACTTTATCAACTACGTCTTCATTAATCGAATCCATAGTTAATAAAACTAACTCAAGTACTCTTCACATTACTAATAAGGACTAATTAATTCTCTTTCTGACTTAATATATAAACTAGATTGCAACTATTAATGGAATTATTCCTCAATACACATAAGCCTAAATTTAATAATACTAATAACATTTGTTTGTCGAGATCTGCAAGCTTATGTAACTCAGTTGCGTTAAGAGTTTCAATTTGCATCTTTCTTTTCCTTCTCAAAGTTAAGGTGGACATGGGTTGCAAATCAACTATGTTAAAAACTAAGAGACACAACTTAACTTAGAGAATAAAGCTCAACTCAATAACTTATTTCAATTGTAATTTAACCAAAACAGAACTATAATCAGATTTAATCATAAGAGGACTCAAAGAGAAACTTGGGCAATGTTAAAATCGAACCCACAATCAATAACACATAATCATACAACTACAACATCAACATATCAACAACAAATCTTGAAATGAAACAAAATCCAATTCTAAGTTAACTCACTAAAATCTGATTTAGGTTCAACTTGAAAGAAATTAACAACTAATTAACTTTATGGTAATCAGAATCTCAGGGGAAAAAAATACAAAGGTACGGGTGTACCTCTGCTCTTGTGAGCAGCGAAGAACAGGGAGGGGAGTTGGGTCTCCGGCGATTCGTCGCGGCAAAGGCAACAGCAACACAGCAGCGGCGACGGCGACGTCACTTTGCTCGCGGTCGCGGCACCGACCAACCGCAAGTAACAACGGCAACACCGACAACCAAGAGGAGGGAGAAAACTGCAAGCAGAGGAAATAGAGAAGGGAGAAGTGTCGCGAGATCTCCGGCAGCCTCAGAAAACGCCGACGAGGCGCGGTGCAGCTGAGCGAGAGAATCCGAAGGTTCACTGGGAGGAGAGAGAGCAACGGTGTGGTGGCTTGCGAGCAGCACCACACGCACGGCAAGAAGATCGGCGAGGAGGGGCGCGGCTCCGGTGAGCATAAGACGCCGGCGAACAGAACAGGCGAAAAGAGGAGAGAGGCACGAATGGGGTTGGGGTTTCACTGGGGTTTGGGTTTTCGGGTTTTCATGAATTGGGATTTGGGATCTTTTGAGAGAAATGACGAGAGAAAGAAGGAAGGTGGGTTTATCAAACCCTTTAGCCGACTAAAATAAATGGAAGGAAGGAAAACCGACTTTGGTTTCCTATTTGGCCAAATACCACTCAACTTAGTCGCACATAAGACCCAAAATAATTTTCATAATAATAATAATAATAAAAATAATCTCATATAATTAAATAAATAAATACATTACAGCACGACAAAATAATTCATACTCCAACTCAAATAAAATAAGAATTTTCGAAACATAATTAACTTCATAATTATAATTAGCATTTTAATAAAGGCTCTTAAAAACAGGGCTATTACAGCCCCACACCAACTCTTCTAGCTCGATCAAGTGCTATGCTTGGTTGATGAATTTCAGATGGCTGATAGCTAGATAGCTCTTCTTCATGTTGATCATCTTCTCCACCTTGGTGTTGTGATTCACTCTCAGCCTGAGTGACTTGCAGCTCCACCTGTGTATCAACATCTCCACTGACAGACACCACAGTAGACTTCACAGAAGAGTTAAGCATGGAATTTTCATCAAATATTACATTCCTACTAAGTATGACACGATGTTCAGAAGGTGACCATACTCTATAGCCCTTAACTCCACTCCCAAAACCCACAAATACACCCTTCCTAGCTCTAGGTTCTAGTTTTCCCTCATTTACATGATAATAAACAGTAGAACCAAAAATTCTCAACAAAGAGTAATCTGCAGGCTTACCAGACCACACCTCATAAGGTGTCTTGCAGTCAATACCTGTATGGGGTCCCCGATTGATCAGATAACAAGCTGTACTTACAGCTTCTGCCCAAAATCTCCTAGCCATCCCCGCATTTGAGAGCATGCACCTTGCTCTCTCCAGAAGTGTCTAATTCATGCGTTCTGCAACTCCATTGTGTTGTGGCGTGTTTCTAACAGTATGATGGCGAGCAATCCCTTCATTTTTACAGAATTCATCGAACTCAGACCAACAGAACTCCAGACCATTATCAGTTCGTAGCCTTTCGACCTTCCTTTCAACTTGATTTTCCACTAAAGCCTTCCACTGTTTGAAATTATTGAAGGCATCACTTTTGTGCTTCATCAGAATCACCCAAGTCATTCTTGAATAGTCATCAATCATCGACACAAAATACCTGTGACCTCCAATAGATGCAACTCGGGAAGGTCCCCAACAATCAGAGTGAATATAGCAAGTGTACCTTTAGTTGTATGAACCGCCTTTGGAAACTTGCTGCGATGAAGCTTCCCAAACACACAGTGTTCACAAAACTCTAGGCTCTGCACCTTGTGCCCACATAGAAGATCCCTTTTTGACAGAATTTGCATCCCTCTTTCACCCATGGGCCCAAGCCTCATATGCCACAACTTGGTCAACTCCTCCTTGTGAATCTCATATGATGCAACAGCAGCAGAACCTGTCACAGTAGACCCCTGAAGAATATATAAGGTACCAACTTTAATACCTTTCAGAACCACCTTTGAACCCTTGTAGACACTCATAGCTCCACCTTCACCTTGAAAACTGAACCCCTTGCTATCTAGTAGACTCAAAGATATCAGATTCTTTGTCATTAATGGCACATGCCTAACTTCGTTCAAGGTACAGAATGTACCATCATGAGTCCTTACCCTTATAGAGCCTATTCCAACTACTTTGCAGGCAGCACTGTTGGCCATAGAAACATTGCCCCCATCTATCTGCTTGTAATTTGAGAACCACTCCCTGCATGGACTTATATGATACGATGCCCCGGAATCAAGAACCCACACATCCCCACAATGTGACTGGCTATTAACAACTAGGGCCAGATCTTCCTCAGAATCACCTCCTGTTTCTGCCAAAGCAGCAGAACCTTCACTTTTGTCTTGCTGTTTCTTTTTCTTAGGACATTCATTCTTCCAATGCCCCTTCTCCTTACAGTAATTATAGATATCGGTAGTTTTAGGACCCTTAGAATTCGAATTTTTAAAGTTCGTTTTCTTTTTACCAGATTTCTTTTGTCCCTTCCCTCCAGTAACTACTAATCCAGATGCCTGATTTTCTGTACTAGAACCAGAAGCCCGGTGACGGACTTCTCTAGTATGCAGAGCAGATCTTACTTCTTCTAACGACAGACTATCTTTACCAACAATAAATGAATCCACAAAATTCTCATATGACATAGGCAAAGATACCAACAATATTAAAGCAGCATCCTCATCATCTACTTTAACATCAATATTTCGCAGATCTAGTAAGATGGTATTTCATTTATCTAAATGATCTCTTAGAGACGTACCTTCTTGCATACGCAGGCTGAACAGACGTTGCTTCAAAAGCAACTTGTTGGTTAGAGATTTTGTCATATACAAGCTCTCTAACTGCAACCACAGATCAGCAGCAGTGTCCTGCTCCGCAACTTCAGTAATTATGTCGTCAGACAGACACAACATAATTGTTGAATGCGCTTTCTCCTCCAGAATTTCCATCTCAGCGGTAACTGAATCCCTTGCCTTCTTGGCCAACGGTGCCCACAACCCCTGTTGCTTCAGTAAAGCCCGCATCTTGATTTGCCACAGACTAAAACTATTCCTCCCTGTAAATTTATCAATTTTGACATTCATCCCAGACATCTTTCTCACACAGATCGATCACCAAAGCTCTTGATACCAATTTGTTATAACGGACGTGAGAGAGAAACAAATTATGAATGCAAAAACAATAAAACAGACAACAGATTTACGTGGTTCACCAATTTGGCTACATCCACGGCAGAGAGAGGGAGAATATTTTATTATGTGAGAAGAACAGATACAGAGAGAAAAGAATGAATTTTGTAGTCTAAAACCCTAAGATATAAATAAGGTATTTATATCCCGTTCAGAAAACGCGTTTTCGCGTTTACGGGGCAACCGCCCGATCGGGTCGGGCGAACCCGCCTGATCGGGTCGGGCGAACCCGCCTGATCAGGTCGGGCGAACCCGCCCGATCGGGCGGTATTTTACTTCCCCAGATTCAGTTGCGCGCCCGGTCGGGCGAGATCGCCCGAGTCGTAATTCGATGTCTCGCACGATCGGGCGAAGAGGCCTGATGGCATCGGGCGAACACTGACGAACACTTCTTCACTTCAATTCTCAGCACAGTTGCGGGCCCGATCGGGCGGAACCCCGAAGACACTATTTGACGCATTTTGTCGAACATCTTCGATGCACAATGATTCAAGGCATATTTCTACAGGAATGAAATACAAGAATGTAATATAGGTTGCAAATTGGATTGAAACGAAACTATATAAAAAAATTGAACCTAAAAAACAAAATCACGTCTAACAAAGAAAAATTCAAAAGATTCGGGTAAGGGAATCATTTCTAGAAAAAAAGTTCAAATCTAGATGCCACCAATTTGCCAGGAATAAAATTTCCATACAAAAAACGGTGGAGGAAGAGATTGCACTAAATGTATTACAAAAACCCAACTGACACATTTTTTAAGAATGCCATGTGAATAGGAGAGAGGTAGCGATGGATAAAAAGTGAGACTCGTGTGATAGAAAAGATATAGAGTTAAGATATTACCAAATAAAGGACATATTAAAATTAATATAAAACTTCCAAATAAGACAAATGTTGCTACCAAAAAAATAAGAAAGGATATATCAATCTAGCAATCCCTTATTAAGTACTTCTCGTCCTTTTTTTAATTGCAACGTTTACCTTATTTGGAAGTTTCGTATTAATTACAACATTTCCATATTTAATAATATCTTCTCTCTATCTCTCTCCTATTAGATAGATCCTACTTTCCGTTATCGATATCTACATGAGTCTCTTTAAAAACATGTCAATGTCGTATATTGTAATTATTATAGAACGGAGGAAGTATCATTCTATTATTTTGGCTTCAAGAACAATGTTAAAAGGAATGATCTTTTGTTCTTTTCCCCAAGGAGAGAATTACATCGGATGCAAGTTATAATTTCCAAAAAGATCACAATTTTCTGCTCTTGAGATAGTTAGCCTACCCAAAACCATGAACAGTGGGATGTGGGCATTGAACCCAGACAGCTGGAACTATTTGGAAAACCTATTTCAGTACAACTTTAGCACCCCCAAGAGTCTTGTCTATGGGCTGAAACTTTACACTAAATTAAATAAACTTTACACAAGATTGAAAACTTTCCTCCTTTTCAAGCACCTAATTGTTTATGTTGTATGGATCCAAAATATTCACCCTACTATGCTCTACTATTACAAAAACCTTTCATATTTAATTCAACAGGTCCCATAATGTTTTCCACTTACTGCTACTGAAGAGTATGGCAGCTCTGATCACTAAGCTATTCTTCCTTTTCTCCTTATTCTTAATCTTTGTCCCTTTACTTGCCCATAACAACAACAAACTAGTTAGCTGTGAAAACAACAATTCTGCTGAATCATTAAACTATGTATGCAACCACATTGCATCAGAAAATCAGTGCACTACCTTCGTGATTCTTCGCACGAATGCTTACTATTCTTCCCTCTACAATCTCAGCTACTACTTGGGATTGAACCGCTTCACGATTGCAGAAGCGAATGGCTTTTCTCCTGAAACTGAATTCCTTCCAAACAACCAGCCTCTGTTACTTCCTATTAACTGCAAATGTGCAGAAAAAAGTAGAGTTTTCCAGGCCGAACTGATAAAAACCACTGCAGCAGGTGAGAGTTTACATGGGATTGCAGACTCTCTTGAAGGCTTAACCACTTGCAAAGCTATTCAACAGAGCAATGTTGCTGTCCCGCCCTCGAATCTTCTAGAGAAGATTAAGATTTCGGTTCCTGTTCGATGTGCTTGTCCGACGAATACTGAGATCAGTTCGGGTATCAGACTGTTAGTTTCTTATGCTGTTAAAGTAGGAGATTCTGTGTCTTCCTTAGCCACCCAGTTCAATACCAGTACTGAAGCAATAATCAATGCAAATAAAAGATCAGGTAAAAGTGGTTTTCTAATCAAAGATCATTCGTTATCAGTTTTGATTCCTCTTAATCAAAAGCCTCTTCAAGGATCTCTCTCGAAACCAAGAGAACCCAGTATAGGATTTCCATCACAAAGTAGTGGTAAAGCTTCCAGCATTCTTAAAAAGAAGAAGAAAAAGAGAATGATAAAACTCGGAGTTTCTATTGGTGTTGTTAGTTTTCTAGTAGTTGCAACTTTTATGGGTTTTGCTGCATTTTTCCTAATCAAAAGGAAGAAAAAGCAACAGGAAATTCCAACGTGTTTGTCATCAAAGATTGTGGATACTGAGCTACAGCAGCTAAGTTTAAGCATAAGAACAGTAAGCGAAAAGAAAGTTTCTTTTGAAGGGTCACAGAGTACTTTGGATGGTCATGGCGATGCCACCACCCCACGAAGTACTACTAGTAAGGTAATGTTGGAGAGCTATAGTGTCGAGGAGCTTAGAAAGGCAACCGAAGATTTTGCCTCTCATAATCTCATAGAAGGGAAGGTTTATCATGGTCGCGTCAAAGGTAAGGATTTGGGAATAAAGTGTACCACATTGGATTATATCTCCAAAGTGGATTTAACCCTTTTTCAAGATGCAATTCATAATCACCCCAACATATTGAGGGTACTAGGAACATGTATGACAGATGAAAAAGATTCATATTTGGTTTTTGAGTATGCCAAAAATGGATCATTGAAGGATTGGATTCACAGCGGTTTAGCCATGAAGAGCCATTTTATAGCATCTTGTTCTTGCTTTCTAACCTGGAGGCAGAGGCTCAGGATTTGCTTAGATGTTGCTTTGGCATTGCAATATATGCACCATATAATGCACCCAATTTATGTCCATCGAAATATAAAGAGCAAAAATATTTTCCTAGATGAAGATTTTAACGCGAAAGTTGGGAGTTTTGGTATGGCAAAATGTGTAGAGGATGATGTAGAAGAAACAAAAGACATAGAATTTAGCTCAAGAAACCCGTCATCATGGAACAAGGGGTACTTAGCACCAGAGTATATTAAGCAAGGCATAAATTCACCAAGCATTGATGTTTATGCTTTTGGGGTGGTTTTGTTAGAAGTATTATCTGGGGAAACACCGGTGATATGTCCTAAAGAGGGCGAAATTGTTATGCTATCAGAAAATATTAAGTCCATACTTGAATCAGAGAATGTGGACGAGTTAAGGGGTTGGGTGGACACGGACTTAGGAGAGAATTATTCGTTTGATGGTGCGATTGCTTTGGCGACTCTAGCAAGAGCTTGTGTCGATGAGGATCCTTTAATGAGGCCGAGTGCTGGAGAAATAGTTGAGAAGTTGTCAAGGCTAATTGAAGAGTCACCTGAAGGAGATAAAACATGTTTAATCAATGAAAGCTCCTCAAAACCTTTGGTTCTTGCAGCTGTAACCAGTAGTAGTAGTAATAGTGATATCTAATGTATGATATTCTATGTTACTATGTAATATGTATTATATTGGATTCATGAACAACTCTTACTAAGCTTTGGAGTACAAAATGTAGGTGCATATTTTATAATATATAAATATATAATTTCTTAGTCCCTAGCTATGATCTTGTACATAGTAAGTAACTTCAGTCTAGGACAAAAGGGTGTTTAAGAAAATAAACATATGTGATCTGTTTTCAGCTGTTGTTTCTGTAAGTTTTGTTTCCTTTATATAGTTAATAAAGTGTGATAAGTAAAGCTGATGTTCTCAAAAGCTTAAAAAAGTCTGAATTGCTACTCATTGATGCATTTTCCTTAACAAAAGTTTGGTGTAATCTCTAATTAGTTTTCCTAGAAATGTGTGCTCTTTGACTAGGGAGTCAAACATCACTTGAAAATTATATGCTACTCACTGCTCAGTAATATATACTATATAAGATGATCAGATATAGACAGAAATATAAAGTAGCAGTAAATTTAACATTTTATGAGTTATGTCAATATTCAACTTATAATAAAAAAGAACTAGGAAATAGATTATGGATTCTACTACAGTAGTGTAAGTTTGTTCTTATTGTCAAATTTAATCTAACTCCTCCATGGGTATGCTACTATGCTTGAATAGTTGTGAGTAGAGCTGGCAAAAGATCATATTCATGTCTGTCCGAGTTCATGTTTAAGTTTATATCTTATATAAACGAGTTTTAAAATACTTAACATTTTTCCAACTCATTTAATAAATATGTTATGTTGTATTGACCTATTTAATTAAACAATAACCCACTTTATTCGTGTCAGATTCCTGTCGTGTTGTCAAATCAAATTACTTTTTGGTAATTTAAAACCAATAATTTCTATATCAATATCCTATATTTGTGTAGTAATTGTATTACAGGGGTTCAAGTGTCATTTTTGTGTTGGAAACCTCAACACGAACCCAACTATTTAGTAAGATGTGACTTGTCATATTGATTTAACTAAATAGGTTAGAAATCATCAACACTAGCCCTATTTTATGGTATCCATTTCCTGTTGTATTGTTATATCATGTCAACTTGTGCCAACTATAATTATGACTTATGAGTACTAGTGCAGTTTTCTTAATTTTTAGGTCATTTTTAATTGGGGATTTTTTTTATATATTAAGTTAGACATCGTAATTAGCATTTAAAATTTGTGTAATTACCTCTTAAACTTATCATTATGATCTTTCTTTGAAATTTGTTGTCAATTATTAAAGTAAAAAAGTTCAAATTTATTGTTAATACCTCTAGGTTGCTGAATACAATATGAGATTATATTACGATTTAAATTAACCGAAATATAGTTTGGGATTAATTCTAGTTATATATTTTTTTTATTAGAAAAGACAATTGGTCCAAAGATCAACCCGTACTAAGCTACTAGCCTATAGGGTACACCTGCTCAGAAGTTGGGTATAAGGCTAAAGAGGCCATAAGATAGCAGACCTAAAGGGATATTTTTACCACAAGTGAACACCCCAACATATTGTTGGGATGAGGATTCAACCCTGGGTAATGCATTAGAGTTGTGGGTGTTATTACTCTGAGCTACCAGCCTACCACCTCTCCCTCGATTTAGTTGTATGTATCATAACATGATACAATTTTATTTGAAATATCATGCATACTTCTTTTTGTTTTTCTTAAATAGCAGTCGAATATAAATATCTACAATAGTTTACTTGCTCAGTCAAAAAATGAAATTTTCTTCTTTAAGTATACAAAATTTCTAAAATTATAAATTGTAATTTGGATTTAAAATTGAGATGTTTTGTCCATCAGTTTTGTGACTCGGAAATATAGACAAGTTCATTAACTAAAGGAAAATTTGCCAAAAAAAAACTTTTTAAAGGTTCAAATTTGCGAAAAAAACCTTATAAAGCATTCTTTGCGAGAACAAACCAAAATGTAAATTAATTTTGCAAGATGAAACCTAATGTCATGTTCCGCTGTTGACCAAAGATTTTCCGGCGTTGACCACTTCTATTTCCCTTCTTCCTCCATAATCCCCACCTAGCCACCACTACCAACACCTTCCACCAGCCCCCCACCCCTGCAGCCCCAACTTCACCCCCAGCCCAGCCCCCATCACTTGCAGCCCACCCGCATCAACAGCCCCCAACCCCCCCCCCCTCTCCACCACCTCAAGTGGCAACCCTCCACCCCTTTCTCCTCTATCCTATCTCCTCTCCCTTCTTCCCTCCCTCACCGCTCCCCCTTCTCCTCTCCCTTCGTTCATCCCTTCCCATAGCTGCGCCACCCAGAACCCCCTTCTCCTCTCCCTTTGTTCATCCCTTCCCATAGCTGCGCCATCCTGAACCCCCCTTCGTAACCCCATCCCCCCACAGCTCCCCATCCCACTCAGCCAAGGTTTTTTCGACGCCATAAAGCATAAAGATAGGAGAGAGAGTAGTAGATAACGAAAACGGAGCGAGAGGGGTTGCAGAAGGGGGGTTCGCGGTGGGAGGGGGTGGACGAAGGGAGGGGAGAGGGGAGGGAAGAAGGGAGAGGAGAGCGGGTAAGGGGGAAGGGGTGGGGGGTACGGTGTGGGGCTGCCACGTACGGGGGTGGGGGCTTGCTGCCTGAGGGGGCGGAAGGAGGGTTGGGGACTGGGGGTGGGGGGGCTGCCGCCTGAAGGCTGGCGGCAGGTGTTCGTAGTAGTGGCTAGGTGGTGATTATGGAGGAAGAAGGGAAATAGAAGTGGTCAATGGCAGAAAGTTTATGGTCAACACCGGTAAATGAGTTTAGGTTTCATCTTGCAAAAATAATTTACTTTTTGGTTTGTTTTCGCAAAGATGCACTCTAAGGTTTTTTTTCGCAATATTGTACCTTTTAAAGGTTCTTTTTGGCAAATTTTCCTTTACTAAAATAAATTTTGAATACTTTCTTTTCACATTTTTAAATAGTTGTATGAATAGTATACAAAAGATAATTTGAGGAGTAATTGAGTTATAATATATTGTACATGCAGATGGAAGCAAGTACAAGTTATAGTGGTACATGGAAGAAAGAAAGAAGACACAAAAAATAAAAGGATAAACGCAGCAGTAGGATAGGTAATTATATACAACGGGATAACTATATCAGGAGGAAGGAAAGTACACGCAAACTCTTCCATACGTAGATATTTTGGCAATTTTAGAAGCATATAAAATTTTGGTCATCACTTTGGTCATCACTATGTTCATACATAAAGATAATAAAGGTAGAAAAAAACTATGTAAAAGATGCGCATAGGATTAGAGGTGATCATTTTGACCCGGCCCGTTTTTGGGCCGGGTTTTGGGCAGAATTTTTTGGCCCGCGGGCCCGACTCGGCCCGCCCGTATTTTTTTTGACTTTGGGCAAGTCAAAAACGACTTTTTAGTCTATTTTTTGGCCCGATCCGTTTTGGCCAGCAAAATCCCGCTAATTTAGGCCCGAAATAGCGGGCTTTGGACATAAAAATTCGGCCTGGATTTAGGCCCGGCCCGACCCGACCAGTGGGCAAAAATTTTTGACCGCGACCCGGCCCATGATTACCTCTACATAGGATAGCATTAGAATATATGAAAGAAGGGGAATAAACTTTTGCATAAATATATAATAGGAAAGATTTGTACTTTAAATGATGTATATGTTGTTTTAGTCAATGTACAAAAAAAAAAATTACTGCAATATAATTTGAAACAGCGCATTTTTTGTGTGGCCGTCCCACGCGAAATTACAGGTGTACCCACGCGTGCGATAGCCTGTCAACTGATTTTCAAATGGTCATATCTCACTCGTTTCTCATCGGAATCGAGCTTTTGACCAGGCGTTTGAAAGCTATCGACCCAAATTTTCATTTTCAACTTGAATCTTCCGAAAATATTAAGTGTGCTGTGAGATATGACCTTTTGAAGTTGACCCTTATGCACAATCACTTATGAACAAATGGAGTTACTCTTATGACCAAATGGAGTTACTTGTATGAGTATGTGGTTACCTTTAATAATAAAAGAGTATCACTTCTATACAGAAATGTGGTTACTCTTATAAGCAAATGAAATTACTTTTGTGAACCTTTGGGGTTACTCGTATGATTAAATGACCTTACTCGTATGATTAATTGAAGTTACTTGTATAAACAAATAAGGTTACTAGCATGAATTAATTGGGTTACTCATAAGAGTACATGAAGTTACTCATAGATTAAATGACATTACTAGTATGAATAAATTGGATTACTCATATAATAAAATGGGGTTACTTTTGTAAACAATTGGGGTTACTTGTATAGATAAATGAGGTGACTAATATGAATTGACTGGGTTACTCATAAGATTAAATGAGATTACTCATTGATTAAATGACATTACTAGTAAGAATTAATTGGGTTACTCATATGATAATAATGGGGTTACTCATATAATAAAATGGGGTTACTTTTGTGAACAATTGTGAGGGAGATGATTGAGTAACCCTATTTTATTATATGAGTAACCCAATTAACTCATACTAATAATGTCATTTAATCTATGAGTAGTCTCATTTAATGTTATGAGTGACCCAATTAATTTATAATAGAAACATCATTCATTTATACAAGTAACTTCAATAAATCATACGAGTAACCTCAAAGGTTCACAAAAGTAACGTCGTTTATTCAAACGAATAACCTCAGTCATTCATAAAAGTAAAGTGATTAGTAACCTAATAGATTCAAATGAGTAACCTCATTTTTCATATGAATAACCGCAGTCATTCATAAAAGTATCATATGATGACCCTATTTGATCAAGTAACCCCAATTGTTCACAAAAGTAACCCAATTTTATCATAGTAACCCATTTTTATCATATGAGTAACACAGCTAATTCATACTAGTAATGTCATTTAATCTATGAGTAACCTCATTTAATCTTGTGAGTAGCTCATTTGATAAATACTAGTAACCTAATTTATTTATACAAGTAACTTCAATAAATCATATGAGTAACCTCATTTAATCATACGAGTAATTACAAAGGTTCACAAAAGTACCGCATTTGTTTATAAGAGTAACCACATTTCTTTATAGGAGTGGCACTCTTTTATTGTTAAAAGTAACCACATACTCATACAATTTTATTTGGTCATAAGAGTAACTTCATCTGTTCATAAGAGTAACTCCATTTGTTTATAAGAGTAACTCCATTTGTTTATAAGTGTTTGTGCATAAGGGTCAACTTCAAAAGGTCATATCTCACAACATACTTAATATTTTGGGAAGATTGAAGTTGGAAGTGAAAATTTGGCTCGATAGCTTTCGACACCTGGTCGAAAGTTTGATTCCAATGAAAAACGAATAGATATGACTATTAGAAAATGAGCTGACGGACTGATATCGTGTCGCGCGCGCGGCCACACCTATAGCTTCCTATGGGGCCGACCGCGTATAAGAATTTGTGAATTTGGAATAAGATTATAAAATTATAAGCATGCCTTTCTTTTCCTTCTTTGGTAATTTTGTTGTCATTAGAAATAGTGTCGTATAACTAAAAGTAGTAGCTTGGAGTTTTAGGTTGGATACCCAAACATTAAAATTATCTTGCTATTCATTTAAACATTTAGGTACGATGTTTTTGCATTTACAAGATATTTTTGTCGCATTTAGCTTCCCTTGACTTGAGTAAAGAGCGCGTATACTAGAAATTAGAATAGTCGCTAACATATGCATTTCTCTCTCCTTTTCTTCTTACTAGTTCTTACTGAAGTGATTCTGTTTTGCACCCTTTTTTCGATTCATAGGGTGGAGAGCTCCTTGACTTCCGCATTTCTGATTTGTTATTGATTACGAAACCTATGCATATTATTAACATTCTTGAGCTCGACTGCCGAAGGCAAAGTGGCCATTGTATTTGACCACTTCCATTCCTATATTGCATCATTTGAATTACTCTAAAGCCATCTTGAAACATATATCGGGTTTCTTGATTCCTTTCCTACACAAAAGTATTTGGAATTACCAAATGAATGTATTTGAGCATAGTTGCGTACTCTGTGTGAAGTTAATAGTAACGATAAAAAAATTTAAAAAACAAAAAAGAAACTGTAATAAATATTTTTTCTTAATGTAGTACTTCTTCAGTTTAGGGCGCAGTTTCTTCCTCCTAAAGAAATAAGATTCAAATCTAATAAGTTCAGATACGTTTAATTAAGTTTGGATAAGTTCAAATAAGTTTTCACCTTATACATTGAATTCCGATAAGTTTCAATAAGTTCAGATATATATATGTTTCTTAAGATAATTTGAGGAGAATTCAGAAAACGCACCCTCAAATTGTGGAACCTTGGACAACATTAATATACTTTCGTATTTGGACCTTGAGATTGGGAATTCTGGTTGACCGTCTTTTGTCTTCATAAGAAAGGAACTCGTGTGAAGGTTCACTTTGTCCCTTTCAATAACATTTGCAATTTTAGATGATAATACTTCAACAATTCTCCGATGAAAACATCTCACTTAATTTTATGAAGGATCACTCTTTAATTTTTTGTATGCTATTTTAAGTGATCCTTTTCACTTAAATATAAGTAAATATTTTTTTTTATAGGCCAACTAATATTCCTTGTTTAAGAATGAGTTTTTTTTTTTCAACTGTGAAGCATATGATTATTTCACAAATAGTCATTGAACATGAGAGCAAATTAGACAAGTTAGCACACCAAAATAGGAAGAATATGTCAATATATCGCTTCAATCCCAGTGGCCATAATCTACTAAAAGAATTTCATGAAAGGAATAAACAGAGACAGGAAAGAATTGGCATAAGCATTCCACTAGCCTAGATGAAAAGACACATGTAAAGCAAAATGGAGAGTTCAAGAATCCCTAAAAAAATATAACTGAAACCAAAGCATATTTACTATGGATCTACGATTTATGGGAGTGGATTTCCACATGGGTTATCAAGATGTTGGGCACTTTGACAAGATCGGATTTGACTTCATCCGTGGAACTTGTACAACTTATTCTGATGTGATACAAAATTTTGAACTTATTACTCTTGAAACTAAATAGATTTTCGTACGATTTGGACAAAACTTAGGATTCACTAGGGGTGATGGGACAAATGTTGAGATTATGATCTCATCTAATCTTTGCATACCTTCAAAGAAATACTTATGAAGTAGAGTCACCTCATCAAATTATTCAAATTTGGATAACGGTTTGTATCTTACAACTTCAAGTTTGTAAAATCAAACACTAGTTATACTACTAAAGGGCATTTTGAAGAAGAGATTCCTTTCTCCCCCTCCCCCCCTCCCTCCCTCCTCCTCCTCCTCCTCCTCCTCCTCCTTCTCCTCCTCTTTCTCCCAAGTCTTAAATGGCTTTGGAGAGCTGCTTACCGGTCAAGCCGGCCCGAACTGTGGTCTATTCGACTTGTGTTCGTCTAAGTTTATTCCAGATAGAAGTGAGCTTGAAGTTTAACGAGTCGAACTTTTTTCGAGCAGAGCTTTGACCAAATTTAAAAGAGTTGAGCTCGAATTGTTCACGAACTGGCTTGACTCTTTATCATCCCTAGTTTTTACATGTTTTCTTTGTTTTTTCTTTTTTAATATTTGAGATTTATAGGTTTTCTTTTTAGATAATGAAACTATTAGAAAAAAAAGCCCATGCGGTCAAAATCCGGCTTACGGATGCGGTTTTGGTCCGCATCAGATGGGCTCGCAACAAATCTAAATTATTTACTGATGCGGTTCTTAGAGAAAACCGCATCAGTTACTGATGCGATTTTCTATAAGAACCACATTAGTTTGTTGAAATGTATGTCAAAAAACAATTCAGTTGCAGACCTGCAAGCCTACAAGTCTGCTGCACTACCAAAATCAAATATCTGCACCACCAAAACGAAATACCCACTATGATTTAATTAATGGTATACCCACTATTGTAGCCTAAAAATCAAGGGCTATAAATATGACACGTGGCTCCATCACAACCCTACAATTGGCACTCTCCTATTCTGGTAAAGTACATGGGTCATAAGCTTGTATGGACTAAAGTACACCTTTTTGATAAAAAAGATGTACTAAAACCCTTCTTGTGGCCCAAATATTGTACTTACGCCCAGTAAAGGTAAAGCATATTTCTGTGTAAAAGGGTGAGGTGTACTCTCCAATCAGCGATTGCCACGTGTCACAGCATTATTGCTTAGCCAATCAGATGCTCCCAAATTAGGGTGACATCAAGGTACAACAGTCTTTTCAGACAGTATAAATAGTCCTTGAAATCAAGGGAAATGTACGTTTTTCAGAGCTTAGTACTGTTATTCTACCATAAATTCTCTCTCTCTCTCTACTTTCTCTCTCTAAAAGTTCCTTCATATCCCTGATTCTTGACTTAAGCTTCGGAGGGGGAAATACCACCCAAACCTCCAGGGTGGGTCTCTTTTTGCAGGTTTCGAGGCAAAGCTCAGGTTCGGGATTCGAGTCCAGGCGTTGTTGCACAAGTCTCCTAGTTTAGAACCTACTGTTGGGGATTGGATTATTGATTTACGAGTTTAACGCTACGTAACATTTAGCGCCGTCTGTGGGAAGACGCAACAATAACTGATTGCCACTCATCCAATGTTGCCAGGAATAGGAGCTTTAAGATACAAGTGGAAGATACAGTGGGCAATGAGAGGCCACCCAGAGGACGAGACAGGCCCTCTGCCGCCGTTCGTCTCTTTGGGGGAATAGGGGCCCTGTCATCCAAGAGAATCTTGATTGTCTAGTGACAGCTGGTCATCTAGAAACTGTCTTAAATGATTTCCAGGCTAGGATGGCCGCTGTCATGGAGGAGCAAATCAAAAGCAATAAGCTGTTTTTTCAGGTTAATCCAGGTCAAGCTGTTGTGGTGCTGCCTAGGGGGTAGTCCCAAGAAGGTCGTCCAGGGACAAGCCGACCTCCTCGGCAGGAAATGACAAAGCAACTGTCTAAAGAAAAGCAGCCAGCTGTTAGTGAACCAAGAAGGAGGATGGACTGGAAGTTGGCGGTCCGTCCAGGAGATAACATTCCTCCTAGTGGTCACAAGATGGAGACGGATGCTAGGAAATACTTGGAAGCCAAGAGCGCAGCTGCTCTTCAGCGTTCGGCCTCCGGGTCTACTCCCTACATGAAGGATCCCCCGTTAAGGGTTCCGTCCATAACAGAAGGAAGAAGTCAAAGACCTTCGGCCGTTCAGCCAAGGCAAGAAAAAACGGTTTTACAACCTATGGTGTATAGGCGTCAAGCCTTAGCTAAGACCTCCTCAAACCCAGTGCTGAAGGAATATCGTCGGCAGCACATACCCACTGAGGGACATGCTAGGGCACTCAAGACTAACTGGCCGACTCCCTTTTCGGCCAGAATCATGGAGTCCCCCTCATTCCCAAAGGTTAAGCTTCCGACGATAGAGTCTTTTTATGGCACTACAGATCCGGATGATCATTTATTATCATACAAACATCAGATGGATGTTCAGGGAGTTGACGATGCTACATGGTGCAAGAACTTTCCAGGTACGCTGAAAGGGGTAGCTCAAAAATGGTTTAACAATATTCCACCTAACTCGGTGAATAATTTCACTAAGCTGCGTATTTTGTTTACCAGCCATTTTGTAGAAAATCGGCAAGAGCAGAAGACCATCATGCATCTAGGAAAGGTCGTCCAAGGGCCTAAAGAAGCCTTAAGAAGCTATGTAAAGAGATTTAATCTGGAAGCATTGCAGATCCATGATCTGAATGCGGGAGTGGCTTTTGACGCCTTCATCAGAGGTCTATGACCAGGAAGCTTTAAGTTCGATTTGGTAAAGAAGAAGATATCCACCTTAACTGAGGCCCTTTAGGAGGCCGAGGCATTTATCCATGCTACGGAAGTTTGTGCGGAAGCAAAACATCCGGAGACAAAGAAAATTGAAGAAACCATTCAGCCGGAGAAAAAAATCCCCAAGAAAGCTGAAACTTGGGCGGTGACTTCAATGACAACTTCATCCAAACGAAGCAAAAGAACTGAGCCAGCAACATCAGCTGAGCCTATAGAGTTTAGTAAGGATCAGTATTCCATTCTCATGAAGATCAAAGATCAATACGAACTGAAGGCGCCAGCAGAGATGAAGACGCCTTACAGAAACAGAGATAAAAGCAAGTACTGCCATTTCCACAAAGATTGTGGTCACGAGACGAACGAATGTAAGCATCTGAAAAAAGCTTTAAAAGACTTAGCTCGCAAGGGTAAGATGAATTTTATCTACCTCAAGCAAGTAGAAAATTCCAGAAGAAGGATAATCGTCAAGGCAGAAGAACGGATGATGAAAGCACTAACGAAGATGTAGTGCTAGTGATATCCGGGGGATTCGCAGCCGGGGGTCCTACTAATCGCGGCCACAAAAACTATTTACGGGAACTCAGTCAGGTAATGCTTACCAATCAGGCTGAATCTGACCCTTTCCCTAAAATTGTGGTTAGTGAACTAGATCGCGGGAAGATAAGAACTCCCCATGACGACCCATTGGTGGTAGAGATGAAAATAGCAAATCTCGGGGTAAGACGTATCTTGATTGATACATGAAATTCTACCGATAACATCAGTGTGGATTGTCTGGCAAGATTAAAGTTTGATGAGAATAATCTAGTTCTAGTCAACCATCCCATCATTGAACAGAGTCATTCATCCAATGGGAACTATCACCTTACCCGTCAGGGTAGGGGACAAGGAAGCCTCCAGGACGCTTTTTGTTAAGTTCTTGGTGGTACGAGACTTGACAGCTTATAATGTCATTCTCGGACGACCCACCTTGAACCATATCAAGGCTTTTATAGTAACTCATCTAATGGTAATGAAGTTTGAGTGCGATGGAGGGAAAATTGGATCCCTATATGGAGATCAGCAAGCAGCAAGGGAATGCTACCTCACCACTCTAAAAGCTTCATCATGGAGAGGAGAAAAGTTAGAGCAGCCAAAGGCCATGGAGGAAGAATCGGCCGAGAAATTGAAAGGCCAGATAAGTGAGTTGAAGAATGAAGTAGAAAAAGCTCAGATGAAATCCCCTCAAGAAAGCAGGTCGTCCATACTCTTGCCGAGCAAGAAAAGGAAATGACTGGCCATCAAGGAAGAGAAGGCTTCGTCTGAAGAAGTGATGACCATCATGGGCATGGGACTAGAACGTCCAAAACCGGTAGAGAGACTGGTTGAGATTTGTCTGAACGAAGAACGTCCAAAAAGGACGCTAAAAATTGGATCAGTTCTAGGTTCTCAGACCAAGGACGAATTGACCGCGATGTTGAAGGAATTTGAGGATGTCTTTGCATATACAATAGAGGAGATGCCGGGAATTGACCCCGAGGTTGCCGTTCATAAGCTAAACATAGATCGAGGACAAAAGCCAATCCGGTAGAAAAAGAGGCACTTGGGTCCGGCCAGAAATCAAGCTGTTCATCAGGAAGTCCATAAGCTGTTAAAATCAAAGTTCATCCGGGAGACTTCTTATCTGGATTGGATCGCCAACGTGGTCATGGTCCCCAAGCCAAATATAACTTGGAGAATGTGTGTGGATTACACTAATCTAAACAAGGCATGTACAAAGGACAATTTTCCTCTGCCGAAAATAGATCGATTAGTTGATTCCACGGCGGGACATACGCTACTCAGCTTTATGGACGCCTATTCAGTATTTCACCAGATCCCTATGTGGCCGGAGGACCAAGACAAGACCTCATTTATTACTGAGAAAGGTTCTATGGCTGGGTAAGGATGCCTTTCGGCCTCCGGAATGCGCCAGCTACCTTTTTGAGGCTTATAAACACAGTTTTTCAGCCGCAGTTGGGAAGGAATATGGAGGCCTACATTGACGACATGATCGTCAAAAACCGTAAAGAGGTGGATCATATGGAGGATCTACGAGAAACATTCTTAACTCTCAGAAAATACAAGTTAAAACTCAACCCGCAGAATTGTGTATTTGGAGTGGTGGTCGGGAAGTTTTTGGGATTCTTGGTCGACCAGCGTGGAAGGAGGCGAATCCTGACAAGATTCAAGCGATCTTGGACATGACCTCTCCGTCCAAGATTAAGGAAGTCTAACGTTTGACAGGGTGTTTGGCTGCCCTTGGACGTTTTCTTTCTAAATCTGGAGATAAGTGTCATCATTTCTTCGCAACAATAAAGAAGAATGCGAAATTTGAGTGGACGGAAGAGGCAGAGAAGGCTCTTCAGCAGATAAAAGAGCACCTTCGGCAATTGCCCAAATTAATCAGCTCGGCCGAAGGAGAGAAGCTATATGTATACCTGGTCGTATCATCGCACGCGGTTAGTGTTGTATGTTCTCCTAGCTAAAAGGGATTCAGTGCAAATACCAGTCTACTTTGTTAGCCATGTGCTAAAAGATGCGGAGGGCAGGTATTCAATGGTAGAGAAGTTCGGCCTGGTACTGCTAATGGCCAGCCAAAAGCTGAGACCATATTTTCTTGCCCATAGTATCCTTGTCTATATTTACCAGCCTTTGAGGCATGTCCTGTATAAGATGGATGCCTCTGGACGAATGTTAAAGTGGGTCGTGGAGCTCAATATGTTTGAATTAGCATTTGAGCCCAGAAAGGTGATTAAGGGGAAAGCTCTAGCAGATTTCATTGTAGAGCTTACTCGGCCTGCAATAAAATTCGTCTAGGATCCAGCAGAAGGAAAGCAGCATTGGACCCTTATGGTGGATGGGTCGTCCACTGTCAATGGTTGTAGAGCTGAGATCATCTTTCAATCACCAGAAGGAGACAAGTTTGAATATGCAATCAGGTTTCAATTTCGAGCTTCAAACAATGAAGCAGAGTGAAGCTCTTTTAGCAGGCATCAAAATGTGCAAGGCGGCCGGAGCCCTGGAAATTGAAGCAAAGACGGACGCTCTGCTGGTGTTTAGTCAGGTCAATGGAGACTTTGAATGCAAGGAGGCATCTATGAGTAAGTACATGAAGCTTATTCAGGAGGAAATAAAAAGATTGAAACAATTTGTGCTCAACCAAGTTCCAAGGTCGAAGAATCATCAAGCCGATGCTCTCTCAGATGTGCCGAGGACTGTCTTTTGGGAGGTAAAGTCGGCCAAGAGCATTGATCAAAAGGAAGTTCTGTTCCTCAGCCGAGAAAACGTGTGGATGAGCCCCATTATAGAATACAAGAAAACAGGACGCCTGCCCACTGATCCATTGGAAGCCAAGTATGTAAAGGCAAGGAACAAATGATTTGAGCTATGGGATGAGAAAGCATTTGACCGGCCACTCCTCAAGTGCATTACTAGAGAGGACGGGCTGGATAACCTGAAGGAGCTGCATGAAGGAGCTTGTGCTTCCCACATTGGGGGAAGGGCGTTAGGGGAGAAGGCTTTAAAGGACTGGATAGTATTGGCCTACTTTAAAGGAGGACGCTTTGCTTTATGCAAAGAAGTGTGATAGTTGTCAAAGGCATGGCAACATTTATCAGAAGTCGTCCAACTATTTGACTCCAGTTCTTTTTCCCCTTCCCTTTGCCAAATGGGGAATGGATATCCTTGGCCCATTTCCTGTAGCAGCCGGCCAGAAAAAATTTGTGATAGTAGTAATAGACTACTTCACAAAATGGGTGGAGGCTGAAGCAATGAGAGGAATCACCACCAATGATGTGAAGGGGTTCGTCTGGAAGAACCTCTTTACAAGGTTTGGGATGCCTCAGTCCATTATTTTTTACAATGGACGCAGTTTGAAACGCCCAAGCTCCGTGAATGGCTGTCTGATCAGGGCATTAAAGCCCACTTTGCTGTTGTTGCCCATCCCCAGGCAAATGGACAAGTTGAGGCCTTCAACAAAATTTTATCAACAGGAATTAAAAAGAAACTAGACAATGCCAAAGGATTGTGCGTACAAGAGTTACAGTTGGTTCTTTGGTCGATCTGAACAACGGCCAAGAACTCAACTGGAGAAACTCCGTTTATGCTTGTCTATGGCTCAAAACCCGTCCTCCCCATTCAAATTGAAGAACCAACTATGCGAGTCATACTTTATTCAAAAGATGCCAATTGGGCTGCTCTCCGGACGACATTTGATCAGGTTCCTGAAGTAAGGGGTAATGCTCTGTTGAGGATGCAACTCTATAAATTAAGAATGGCTCGAGAATTTAACAAACGGGTGGCTAGGCAGCCACTAAAGAAGGGAGACCTCATCCTAAGAAAAATGGAATCAGTCGGCCAGGCCAAAGAAATAAGTTCACTCCAAATTGGGAAGGACCTTACAAGATAGTCCAAGAAGTTCAGAGTGGCACCTTTCGTCTGGATCATATGGACAACCATTCTGTTCCCCGGATGTGGAACTCAGGCACTTTTAAGAAATATTTGGTCTGAGATAGCTGAAGAAAGTGTAATCTTTTGCTAACTTAAGTACACATTAATGAAAAAGTAGAGATGTATACATGTATCTTGGCTCCCAGCCAAGCAAAAGTCATATAATACAAATCTATTTCCCTCCTATGACTGTCTCTTTGTGTGATATGTATGCCTTGTTTATTTGTTCAAAGGTACATACCATTGGCAAAGCCGATATTTAAAGCAGAACAACAAATAAAAACACCTTCTATTAGGAGATCAGCGATTATATTAAAATCCTATAAAGGATAGCACACGACAAATGCCTACAATTGGTTAACTTAAAGAGTTAACATCTCCTAAACGATGGCGGCGGGAAATAGGACGCTTTAGTAAAAGTGTCATACTTTCCATCCAAAGGCCATTCAATGAGATAACAACGTTAGTAAAGGAAAAAGTTATTTCAAATTTTAACAAGGATGAACGAATTGCCACAACCTTCATAAAGCATTAAGTTATCTTGCATAAGTATATCATGGTCATTCTCCTTCTTGGATCAAAGAAAGGTTGTTGAAACCTCTTCGTCCAAAAAGGGGGGCATATGCAGATAACAAAGTCCTTATACAAAGAACTTTGGTATAATAAGTTCTGACGATAAGTTCTGACGAACAATATCGAGTTTCAGGCCGAACAGTTTTTTAACTTGGCATCACAGATAAACGGAGTAAATTATAAAATAATGGTGTCTTCGGCCAAAGTAAGCTGGTCATAAAGGCCGAATAATTTTCACACTTGGCATTATTATTCATAATAATTGGATTAAAGGATAGACGTTAGATGCATAGGATTCTAAGGCAAAGATGTGAGGAAAAAGAAACTCTTTTATAGATGATTAAAAGAGGAAATTACAACCTAGCCTAAACATACAAAAAAGTAAAAAAGCTACAATACAAATGGCCTGCGGCCAAGATTGGGAAAAGAAAACTACAAGATAAGCTAAGCCTCTGGAGTAGCATTGGTATCGTCGGCCTGGGCTTCGGGGTCGACCTCTTCTTCTTCCTCATCATCTGAGGATTCTTGAAACACTGGAGGTTCTTCCCCAGCCACATTGGCTTTATGAAGGCTCTCCTGAAAGTCGAGACGACGGATATATCTTGGAATGTCGTCCTCTTCAGCCAGCATTTCGAAGGCCTTCACAGCCCAGGCCTTCGAAGTATCAATTACTTCGTTCAGAGCCTCCTTGGCCGACTCGAAGGTTGCAGTGACCTCTTCATTTAGCTCGTGGTTCTTAGCTCGAAGATAACGATTTTCTCTTCGGAGCTCCGCGGCTGCCAAAAGGGCTGCATTTCTCTCGTCCTTGAAAGCCAGCTCAAGGGCAGCCTTCTCGTCCAGCAGCTCTGTCAGCCGGATCAAGTACCTCTTGTTTTATGCCTCCATCTCGGCCGAGCGTTTTTCCCAAGCCTTTCTGGACTGGAGATGTAGTACTTCTTGCTCGGCCAAGGAAAATTGGGCCTCATCCGCTGCCTAGGTAGCATCGCGGACGATTTGTTTGTTCTCTTTTCTGAGCAGTCTTGCCCAATCTTCCGTTATTATGCTGCGAGCAAAGAGAGCTGAAAAAGGAAGGACGAAGATATGTTATGAAGGTTGCAAAAATGAGAAATAGATGCAAGTACGGAAAAAAGGCGGCAAAAGAAAAAAAATTTACCTCAGCAGCAAGTTGAGACATGTAGCCTACATGTCCTGATGAGGCTCCTCTCAAGCCCTTAATATAAGGCTCAGGGAAGCATTTGAAAATCTCCTGCTTGAGCTTCTCACGATCGGCCGAATTCATCCTCGCAAAGGAGACCGATGATTCGTCGTCCGAGAGGGTAGGAGAGCCGTCAGGAGCTTCTTCAGCTACCCCTTTTCCTTTATCTAAAAGAGGAGACTTGTCAATATTTCGGATGGGTATAACAACGGCCTGTTTGTTGGACGGACTCATCGGGAGCCCGCCAACGCGCAAAGTCCTAACTACATTAGAGTAATAAGACTCACCAGATGATCGGGAAGTCGTCCTATAAGCTTCCGGCATTTTGGCTACCAGCTTGGCAACCGGCCCAGAAAAGGCCGACCCGTCTAAAGCCGCGTCCCGCTGGGTAGATTGATTCTCTATCCCGTCCAAATGAAAAACCGCATCCGGTTGTTCAGAATTAAGGGGGAGAGTAGGATTGACGGGGCCGGCGAAAGTAACCAAGGCCCTCTCCTCGGTAGTTGGAGGATCATCCTCGGCCGGGATTGAAATCACGACCTTGGGCACAGGCCGGGAGGGTTTTTTCTTCTTGGTAGTAAAGCCTTTTGATTTTTTGGGAGGAGGTGCATCCCTGGCTGTGGCCAGCCTCTTCTTTGCAGCTGCCTTCTCGGCCAACGCTTTGGACGTTGGGGCATTTTTCTGAAAAAAATATCAGCGATCGGAAAAAGGTAACCGGCCAGGGATGGTATTACTTTAAGATAGTCGGAGCTCTGTTAAAGAGGGAGCCCGTCCAACAAAGGTTAAAAATTAAACGAAAGGATATCCTCTGCAGAAGGAAGCCGACCAATAAGTTGGGGACGACTTCCCTCCTAGAAGGGTACAGAGTCTTGGCCGAGTTCCCCTTTGGGGCAAGACTCGTCTGGGCAAAAACACTCGTCCAAGAGTTCAGCATGTTCACTATTGGACGAGTCTCGTAGGTTAAAGAAGCCGGCCAAGTTATCTCAGGACGATTTGCTCCTAAAGGAAGGGTTCGACCACGCAAAAAAAAAAAAAAAAAGAAGAAAAATGTAGCTAAGTGTTTACCAAGGTATCCGTCCTCTTTTCAGAGCCGGATTTGCTGTACTCCTTCCAGAGGGAGTCTGTGAACTTGGACATGCTTATATCACCCGGCCAAGATTTCTTGAGCGTTGCTCTGGCTGAATCTATATGAGCAGAAAAAACATGATTAGAGTGATGTTGTCATTGGACGGAAGTATTAGAAAAAAAAAGCAATTTATACCTCTATCCTCGGCCCGCCGCAAGCCGGCGGTGACCAAGAAGTTATCATTGACTACTACAAAAATGCATAAAGAGACCCCCTAAA
>NC_079208.1:39186822-39191822 GCF_026745355.1 Beta vulgaris subsp. vulgaris
TAATGCCCGAAAGGAACATTGAAGGCAGTTTTATATCTGTCTTCCTCTGCTATTTGGATTTGCCAAAAACCACTTTTCATATCAAATTTGGAGAAAATTTTTGCATCATATAATCTATTTAACAAATCTTTCTTATTTGGAATAGGGTAACGAATCCATTGGAGAGCTTTGTTTAAAGGTTTATAGTTAACAACTAGCCGAGGGACACCTCTTTCCTTTTCGGCTTGATTATTAACATAAAAGGCTGAGCAACTCCAAGGAGATTTTGAGGGTCGAATAAGTTTTTTGTCAAGAAGGGTTTGGATTTCTTTCTTGCAAAATTCTAAAAGTTCTTGGTTCATTTGGATTGGTCTGGCTTTAGTCGGAATATTTTTTTCAGAAAAATCTTTTTCATAAGGTAGATAAACAACATGTTTCTTTCTTTCCCAGAAAGCATTTGGAACATCAGAACAAATTTCATTTTGAAAACGTTCTTCAATTTCTTTAATCTTTTGTTGAATATCTTTCCTTTGCAATTGTTCTTCTATGCGAAGGTAAGATATTTCATCTTTAAGCATTTTAATCTGAGACCTTTTTGAAGAGATTTGGTTTATCTGTTGAGAAATAGTGCTTGATTGTAAGAGATGAATATCCTTTTGACTAACAGAAGTAACAAATTTGAAAGTCATTTCTTTTCCCAAAACATTAGTGTGTATTCCTTCAGAATTAACATGAAAAGGATAAATTTGAGTTAGAAAGGGGGTTCCTAAAATCATTTCATTACTAATATCTTTGACTAAAATAAAAGAATTTTTGAAACAATAACCTGAGTTACAAACATAAGCTTTTGGGAGTTTGTACTTAATTTGGAGCTTAGCGCCATTAGCACTTTGTAATTGTTCAGAAGTTTTTTCATAAAACTTTGAAGGTATTAATCCTTCTCTTAAACAATTTTGATCAGCACCACTATCTACTAGGGCAATAATATTTCTTTGAAAATCATTTGATACAGAAAGAGTTATTAAACAATACCATTTTTGAAAAGATATTCTTTCTATAACTTGACAAAATTGATCATTTGTAAAATCAGATGAAGATGCTTGATGTTCAATTATAATCTCTTTAGATTTTTGCTTTGGACAATTGTTGTTTTCAAGCAGACTCAATTTTGCTTCTATACTTAGATCTTTGGTATGAAGATCTAATATAGAATCTTGAATTTGTTTGATCTGGGATTTGATATGATTGATTTCAGTTTGGAGCTCTTTTGTGGTAATAGGTGTTATTGGACTTTTAGATGCTATTTTAAGAATTTGATTTAGATTTTCTTCTTCTGTTCTGTTGTTGGACAGTATTGGTTTTGGTTTTTTAAGAACTATATCTCTTAATCTTTTAAGATATTGTTCTTTGATAAGAGGATCATTGATCTTGTCCACAATGTCAAGAATCAACTCTTTCTCCTTATCAGAATTTGAAAGGACACAAATATTTTGAGTACAGAATTGAACAGAAGAGTTATCAGAAGATGTAGAATTATCACTGTCATAACACAGTTGATTTATTTCATTATCTTCTGACTCAGATTCTGAAGATGAGGAATTTTGACTTAATTGGAAAAGATTAAGAAGTTTATTTTGGAGATCAGGGTTATCGGAAAATATTTCATTTATTTTTTTCTTAAAATTACATTTGTTAGCTTTATGACCAGGTTTTCCGCATTTGTAGCAGATGATAGTTGTATCATCTACATGTTTTTTAGACTTTACTCTTTTACCCCTTTTATAATATTTTTCAGAGGATTTAGGAATCTTGGATTTAGGTTTATTAACGAATTTTGACCTTTTAAATTTTTCTTGTCGTTTTCTGGTGGAAGGAGCTTGAATCTTTTCTAGACCAAAGGCCTCACAGAAAGATCCTAGTTCCTTACGTTTTATGGCTTTTTCATTTCCATACTTAGTTTGAATTCTCAATTCATTACATAAGGACAATCCTTCTCGTTTGATAAAGGCAAACAGTTGTCCGTATGTAAATTCATTGTATGGAATTTCATCTTGACCCGTGGCTTCTCGGAGCTTGTTGAAAATTCTTTGAGCAAAAAGAGTTGGAAGACCGGAGATAAATTTTTCTTTCCAGAATGGAAGAGTACAATCTTCTCTGGTTAATACATTTGATAGGAAGACGTCTTTATACCATCGATAGTCACTTAAAGAAGGACATCGAAGGTTACTCAGAATTATATGTCCAGTTTTGAGATGATCTGAGGCGTTTCCCATGAAATGCATTACAATTGCAGACATTAACATTCTTAATCCTCTGTCAGTTCTTTTAATTTCTTTTTTAACTTCTCCAGTAGTTGGATCTATTTTTTCTTCGGATTTTTCTTCTACAGCATTTAATATATCAATTTTATCTCTTAAGGAAATTACATTTTCCCACCAATGCTTAAGGTTTCCTGTAAAACCTCTTGCTATGGCAGCGGCCGCTTCGTTCATAGATACATTATCATTCGATCTATGATAAACTTCAGCAACCATCATCATTTCTTCTAAAGTTTTGACAATTTCATGCTCAGAACGACCATCTATATTCCATTCATAAGAGATGATCTGCAGAGAATTGTTTTTGAGGACCATATTGACTTCGTTCCTCATATTGAAGATCTGGAGTGTTGGACGTGGATAATAGTTCCTAGTAGGATTATTTTTCCACGAAGAAAATTTGGATTTTATTTTGTTGATAGAAAAATGTTCATCAGACTCCTCATTAAAATATTCCTCTTTTGGATAGTCTTCATCACTGCAGTCACAATCTTGGTCAATGCAGTTGATGTTCTTATCCAATCGTTTAGAAATTTCCTTTAAAAGGTTTGATGAGGGTTTTGAAGAAAATATTAGTGAACTAGAATTTGATGGTTCAAAATCTGGAACCTTTATCAAGAAAGGTTTTGTTATTTCATTTGGATAAGATTTAGAAGTAGAAGCCTTATCATTAGAATTAGACGAATTTTCAGAAATAGACAATTTTTTGAAATCCTGTGATAATTGATCTTCTTCTTTAAATTTTGAAATCTGTTCTGACATGTTATCCACTTGTTTAGAAATAGTGTGCAGAATTTTGTTTGAAAAATTATTTTGTTCATAGACCTTTTTAATGTCTTCTAAGCAGGAATTTTCTTGACCAGATCCCTCTCTCCCGGTTTTGAAGGGAGCAGCATGACAAGTTTGACCTTGCTGCGTAATCAAAAACCCTTCAAGAGGAGGATACTTGGCTTGAACAATCTACCATCTTTAAGTGTCCATTTTTGACTTAAAGACTCGTGAGTTTGAATACTATTAAAGGGATACATTAAATCATTTTGACAAAAATATATAGGTAGCCATGTAAAATATAAAACATTTGCAGACAGTTTGTTCATAAAACTGTACCATTCTTCTCTTAGAAAATCTCTTGCTTCTTTATCAAAATTTTCATAAAACCATTTTCTTTTCTCATAATTTTCTTCTGAAGAAAAGTCTTCTTGCAAATAAGCTTTATCAATTTTGAATTCTCTGAAAAGAACATTAATGGAGGAGAACGATGGAGGTCTCATTTCAGAGTGAGTTGGAGAAACATTCTCAGTGATTATTTCAGGAATTGGATTTTTTGAAAAACTTTATAGGAAGATGTAGAAGGAATATTATCTCTTTAAAACTTGGAAAAGAACATGATGATCTAGCGGATTGAAATTCATAAGTAGAGGCCGCAGGGAAGTCTCTACTAGAATTAAATCTGATAAGTACTCGACCATCAGGTTCTTCTATTATTTGTTCAACTTTCTTTTCTTCTATTGGTTTGAGGATGGGTTGAGAGTCTACTCCCATTCATCTGGAATAGTAACTTCATCCCATTTTAAGGATTTTGGAACGTGTGTAGTGGCTTGTCCTAGTTCCACTTTAAACATCAAAGTTTCACCAGGTGCAAACCTTATTCTACACTTTGGATTAAGCTGAGAGTTTAATAATTTGTAATAAATTCGATAAATAATTGAAAAATTCCTTGCTCCTTCAAATTGAATATTAGAGCCATATTCACATCTAAAATCAAAGATTGAAGAATAAATGGATCTTCTAAATCTTTAGATAGGTTTGGAAAACAATTGAAGTAAATTGGACCTTGACAAATATTAGTATTAGCTAAAGCAAGCAAAGAATCTTTAAATGTTTTTAAAGATTTATCACGCAAAGCTAACATAATTGGACAATTAAACCTAATCTGACCATAGGTTTAATAGCAATTTGGACACAACCAAAATGAATATACCTATGACCTTGACTGACATAATTTTGAATTGACTTTGAATCTAAAAGTTGGAGACTCATAACTTTGGATGCAACACTTGTAGTAAATTCTTCTATCCTAATTCCATGCGAAGACATGAAATTCCATGGACTCTTTTCATAAATTTGAGACTCTGAGATTTTTGGAAGTTGCCAATTTTGAAAATTTTTGAAATGACCTCATGCTTTGGACTGGGTGTTTCATACTGGAACTACTACCTACAAGCTTCTTGATCTTACTCAAGGACATTGGAATGCATATAAATTTGACACTAGCAAATACTGTGGGACTTACGGACCAACTGCTACGGGGACCACCTAACCACGGCTGACCAACCTTAGATGCAGTCTAAACCAACGTATGACCACGCACACGTATATGCAGTGCTAAACTTATATGTATTCTAATGGCAGAAAGTAAATTAAAGATGCTACAGTAGATGTATGCTACAGTAATGCTACAGTGCGGTACTATAGTGTGCTACAGTATGGCTCTGATACCAAATGAGATGACAAAACCTTTCTTGATAAACCAACGTATGACCACGCACACGTATATGCAGTGCTAAACTTATATGTATTCTAATGGCAGAAAGTAAATTAAAGATGCTACAGTAGATGTATGCTACAGTAATGCTACAGTGCGGTACTATAGAGTGCTACAGTATTGCTCTGATACCAAATGAGATGACAAATATATATATT